>NC_092639.1:18853759-18934076 GCF_039555335.1 Amphiura filiformis
GCAACACATGGTACAGCACATCAGCCAGCAGATAAAGGTCACACTGATATAACATTTTCAATTTATTCGCAAAAGGCCACGGTTATAAAAATGTGGTTTTGTTATATTCCAAATCGAGACTATATTAAATTGTTATAAAACGTTTTCTTAACATTGAAAAAACATTTTTGATAATCTACTGCCCAGCAAACACAAAATGTTTTACAGAAAACGTTTAAATGTCGGGTTATACAAAGGGTATAAAAACGTTTTAATAACATTCCAAAAACATTTGTGAAAACCTGATACAAAGCATTCTAAACAGAATATTTTTGAGTTGAAAAAAATATTTTGTGAAAATGTTTGCCTTTATATTTGCAATAACGTTTTAAAAACTACCCGTTTTATGACCTTTATATAATGCGGATGTTTAAATGTTATTAAAACGTTTTGAAGAAATTACATTTTAGTCAAAGAACATTTTCTGTGTTTGCTGGGGCAAAACTTTGGACATAATGTTATTTAAGGGTTGGGTAAAATATTTGGCAAAATATGTTTGCAAAAATATTTTATAATAACATTTTGAAAACATTTTAGAAATATTGTTGTAGTGTGTAGGATCATACAAAAATGTTTTAAAACGTTTTTATAACCTTTTATATAACCATTAAGACATTTTAATGTTACTAAAACGTTTTTACCTAAACCAAAAGCCAAAATATAACTTATTTAAAACGTTTTAAAAACGTTTTTGTGTTTAGGGCTGGGATCAGCCCGCAGATAAAGTCAGCACTGATATAACATTATTCAATTTATATCTGTATAATAGGTAACAAAAACTACTATTAATAGGCATATCACCCCAAAAATAAGCGCAGCAGAAACACATTATTTAATGTTTCTACATGAATGAGCTTTATTAAAGTATCAAAAATCCAAAAACGGAATTGAAATCGGTCAATGCATTGTGATCTAGTGTCAATTTTAAGATGCTCGTAAATGGAATTAAAACCTGCCACAAATGGCTATAATGACAAAATTGGCACATTTCGAGATTTTGAAGGTTTATTTGGACCCTTGCTTGAAAAAGCAGCGTTAATTTAAGTATCACGGTTAAATCTTATCCGTACTTCGTTAAAGAAAACAACATTTAAAAATCTATCATTGAATAATTATAATAAATTAACCAAATATACTATTTTAGCTATTTCAGCCAATCTGCAGTTAATTGAAGGTGAAAAAATTACTAAGTTCAGCTAATTAATATGCAAAATTGATGCCAATAGAAAACCATACATGATATCAGGGTGCGGTTTTTTTTGCACACATATGTATACAAAGTTATTTCAATTGATAACAAAAAATACACAAAAAGTAATTAATTATGCAAATTAGCTAATTACAGCTAATTATGTATTCATGATATTATTATGTAAATTAGGCATGAGTAATTTTTGGTTTTTTCAATATTTAATGAAAGTCTATTCATTCACCATAAATTTGTCAAGTATGAACCTGTTATGATATTGAATAAAGAAACTGCAGTTAATTACTTAAATATAATACAAAAAATACAAAGTTTGACATTTGACGATGTTTGGAATAGAATTTTCATTTTTTCTGTAAACATGTTATATGTCACCATTGCTCAAAGCTAAATCCGAAAAGTAAAAATAAAAATTCATTTGCAAAGACTTTAGATTAACATTTTATTATCTGGAATAACATGGGAAGACAAATGGTAAAAGGAACAGCCATTCTACTGTATCGCGTATACAAAAATAGTATGGCCTTGGACACACACAATGGCTTAGAGCTATTGTGGTTTGGAAAATTACTCCCTAAAAATATCTTTGATAATGATTTGTTTTTAAAATTGGTCAACTTTGAAGCGCGCGCTTTTCAATTCACTGTTATGCTTGCACGCACAGTGTGGCAGAATTATTGTGCAGCCACTGTGACATTAGACTATGCCATAGTCGAATTTTATTAAAAACCTTATTATTAGTCATGATGAACCCATTTCGTTGAACTCAAATTATACTGATGTTTATTAAAATTAAAGTATTCAATAGTAAAATGGTCATAAAGAGTTAAAAATATCAGACGATTAGTGACAATAAAAGTAATTGAATGCAACATTATCTTGCATAATTATAACGGCTCACTTTAATACTGAACAATTCTGATTTTGAAATCTACCCGTTTATTGATAGCGAATCCCGAAAATTCGACTATGATCTTTGAATTGTAAGCAGAACTTTACCCCCTGGACTTTGCTCTCTAAAAACACACTGTCAAGCATACTTGTTTATCAGTCCATTAACCACAAGTACTAAGCATGGACGCGCTAGATGTTTGATGAGAGATTAACTTTCGCGTCAACACAAAAGCGCCGCAAATACCACAGACAGTTGTTTACGGTGTAGTTAATGGTAATGGCGCGGGCCCAGACGATTTAAACCATAGCGAGATATGGGCGACCAATCACAAGGCAGATCCATTTAAAGATGCATTACATCATGGCCAATTTTAGTTAGGACAGAAATTGGCCTAACTCTCCATAGAGTCCCGTGTTAAAAATCTTAACCGCAAGGCAATGTCAGTAGTCCACTTGGGAAGCTAACAAACAGAGGGAGTAGGGTGACTGATCAGATGTGAAAATCTATCAATTGTGCACACATTAATTAAATCATAGTTTTAAGCTTTTAAAAATACAATATCCAGAGTATGCACAATGGGCAAGTGGACTACGGGGTAGTCTACTGTGACATACCTACTATTAATAATGACTACAAGTAGGCCTATAAGGCCCTGTATCCATAGGCTGTTCCCTTGTGGCGTGTGCCCTTGTTACGTGTTCACTTGTTCCCATGTGACCTGCCACACAGACAACGAACCTTTGTTCGTAGCGGCCACTATAAAGCAAAACAAAGGTTCGTTGTCTGTGTGGCAGGTCACATGGGAACAAGTGAACACGGAACAAGGGCACACGCCACAAGGCAACAGCCTATGGATACAGGGCCTAACATTGATACGGTAGGGAAGATTATACTAATTGCGTAAACAGGAGAAAATAGCCCGGAAAAATAGTCAACATTATAGGCCTACATATAATATGGGCGTCAAATTTGAATATTTTTAAGAGCGGGGATTCCATTTTGTCACAACATCTGGCGATGTGTTAATTAAATAATTCGAATGGGCCCCTATTTAACACCGCCCCCTTAACGCCCAACGGTTGGATCGATTAAGAATTGGATGTTACATCATGCAGTTATTGTTAACTGCATGTATGCACACAACACAGGGGCACTCACAATAGGCAATATTATTGACCCGTACTGGTAGCACTGTGTTGTAGATATAGGAGATGAACTAGTTAGCGTCATATATCAAAAAGTATAAAAGCTATGATTTTAGTACTTGCTCTATTATTTCAATTACTTATTCTTTTCAAAATATCTGAATTTTTAACCCGGTACAAGCTTTAATAACGGGGGACCATACATTTGTATGAGAAAGGAAATCTACATCTTCTCTGATCTTATCCAAACTCCCGTGTTAATCCAATGCACATTTTGCTTCACCGGGCCGCCCTGACTTGGTCGCATTTGGGAGATGGGTGCCACGAAACCGTAATAGGTACAAATTTAGTACTTTCTGTCAATCAAGTATGGTTTATTCTCTACATGTCAATCTTTAAATTATTAGCATAGTCCTTATAATAACGGGGGACCGCCTTGATAAGTAAATGATAACAAACCAGTGAAAAATACCCCAAAAATCAGTCAGTGGAGCTCCGCCCGTACATGTCAATAGCATCATTATCGATTGGATTAGTCGACCGTAGCGGACAATTTGATCGCTCATTGGATTAATATTATCACGTGGTAAGCAATTTGCATTGGACAATCGATTACTATAATGGTTTAGTACTGCATATTTCGGTTTAATCTTCACTAAGCGGGTTTATGGCTGAAATTGCCGTGGACAAAACTGCACTATGATGTATATAAAGTATTACCAAACAGAAAAATGTGTATAAGCAGACATTTGAAAAACCTAGTAACGCAGTGTCCATTTGATACTCCCCATTATGGGTAGATCACAGTAAGAGTAAGACTTCACTTTGATTACTGTTCAAGCCTATTATGATTTGTTCCAGTAACTTTACAATTGTTGTGATGCTTGCGCCGTCTACGTAACAAGCATCACAAATAAACATGGATTAACATTTGTTTTTATTAATATTATGTTACAGAATGCTTCGAGATATAGCAGTGGTGATTTTCTTGACTTGTATTGTTTGTATAATGAGTCAAAATCTTTTTACTTCATTTGACAAATTAAAACCTTTAATAACTACGGAAAAGGAGTTGTTGGGATATGTCGATGAATATATTCAAAACGAAGAAGACAAAATTGAGAAAATTGAAAGGTAAGGGATCAAATCAAAACTCTACCGGCGGTTGACGGGCGGTTGCGTCCAGTTGGCAGAGGTCCAGAATGATAGCTACATTGATTGAGAAGAACTCCAGGGAGGTCAAACCAATTCTTCCTATATTGTATTACATTGGTATACAAACCACTTAAATCGCTCCACTGGAAACCGCCCGGAACCGACGGTCAACCGGCGGTCGAGTTTTGATTTGATTTCTAAGTGCTTTATGGTTGTTATTATTATTATCTGTCGAATTTGAAAATATAAGTATGTATTTAAGTTTGTTAATATTTACGACGAATTATTTGGGGTTGAAAAAATATTTTGCGAAAAATGTTTGCCCAAAATATTTGCAATAACGTTTTAAAAACGTTTTCATGACTTTAAACCAATCAATAATAAAAGGTTTTGAAAAAAACAGATTTCGCTGAGTTCAAATATCAACATAATGATTTAAATTGACAAACAAAAATGTTTGCGTTAAAAAATTTTTTTTTTGAAAACATTTAAAAGATAGTGTGTTTTTCAATAAAACGTTATCATGACCTTTTATAACCCGACATTTTAATGTTATTAAAACGTTTTTACCGGAACCAAAAGCCAAAATATAACTTATTTAAAACGTTTTTAAAACGTTTTTGTGTTTACTGGGTAGCAGCCCCTCCCTCCGCCATTCCAATAAGGATAAAATACGATTGGGGTCCAATAAAATCCTTTCCTTTATAATACTAAATTAAATCGAAATTTGCAGCACAAACATTTCATGTAGGACTACAGGAAACAGTGTAAGCCCGGTAATGTTGTATTTTGTGCTTTACAAAACCACGTGAATTTTTACTTTGTCCTTCACATCGGAGAACTACATCAGATACTACTGATATGGTAATTCGATCCATTTCCCCGAGAAACTGATTACTCATTATTCTCTCTTCCTGTTTTTGAAAGCCTAGCCTAGGAGATATGTGCCTTCTTTTCTGTTTAAGGGCAGAGTAATGGGAGAGAACATGGACATTTTCGAGCATCATTATTTCTTAATTGTATGTCCAAAGTATAAAAATCTCTAGTTTTTGAAAAAATCACAAAAATTCACTTTTTTACCCCAATTTTTTTTGACCAAAAAGAAAAAAAATCCGTTCGGAGTAAAAAAAATCAGTTAGCTTTTCATGAAGAAGAGATATGAACTCTTTTTTCGAAATATTGAAAAAAATATGTGAAAAAAGCAATTTTGTCACTCTATTAAGCTAAAAATTGCATGTAATGGTGTATATTTTTGTCTAAAATAAATATTTGGAAAATATGAGAAAACCTTCCCTAGACTTTGATGTGCTCTAAACGATAGTGCAAAAAGTTTACCTTTTGCTTGCATATTTTTCGAGTTATCTTGTCACAAAAATCGTGCAATATTGTCAAAAGTGAACTCTGAGAAATCGCGCATTCGCGCATTTCTGACTCATTATTTCCCACCAATTTACTAAGCTGTCTTGAGCCATGTGACTTTTTAAAGTTGAAACTAGTGAAATAAATCAAGCAAAAATACGAGTAAATATTAGCAAGTTGTATTTTATCAGTTTCAAGTGAAAGAATACATCTTAGTGTTGATAAATATCAAGAAATCTCAAATTCGGGCGTGGGATGGATGTGTCTTCCATTACTCTGGCCTTAAGATCTTGCTCCTCTCATCTCCATGGCTTCCTGAACTTCTCTAAACTCTGTTATGTTCCCACCAAAGGTTCTTGGATTCATCCAAATCTATCACAAAATCCAAGAAGAAGAACGAATAAACGTGCAGTTATCAAAAACTCTGGCTAGCCTGACTGGACTTTGGGCAAAGTAAACGAACAAAGGAAAAAAAATAAAATCTGGAAAATGTTGGAAATCTCCGATCAAAAAAAGAAGACCACTAAAGATAAGAGCAAAGATATGGAATAGAATATCTCTTATGTTAACGGTATTTCGGAGTTCAAGAAGCACTAGTTTGATAACAAACCAGATGAATTGGCTATCAACGTTGAACCAGAGTGAACTGAAAAGCTACCGACCGGTTGTAAACATACCTTTCCTCTCAAAGTTGATAGAGAAACATGTTGTCAACAACATCAACAACCACATGTTGAAACATCATCTTGGTGAAGAACTGCAATATGCCTATATGCGTGGCCATAGCACCGAAACGGCACTGTTGAAAGTGAAAGATGAGATTATGGGACATGTGTACAACCAGAAAGGAGTTTTCCTTGTCTTACTCGATCTCAGTGCGGATTGCTCTTGACTGGTTGAGGTCCTATTTTACTGGTAGAACAACAACTGTTGTGATTGATGGTGTCTACTCAATGGCAAAGACCATGGACTATGGACTACCTCAGGGCTCAATTTTGGGCCCCGAGGTTTCACAGTGTATACAATTCCAATAGGCAGGATCATCAAAAATCACTCGCTTTCATATCACATGTACGCGGACGATATACAGATTTTCTGTAGTTTTGAGCCATCTAACCCATCATCAATTGAAACCGCTTTGTCATCAATAACATCTTGTATCCTGATATATGCCTTCGCATTGGAGATGACATCGTCCACCCCTCCACTAGTGTCAGAAACCTGGGCGTTATCTTTGATGATGTTATGAGTATGTTGCCGCAGATAACTTCACTGTCAAAGAACATCACATATCACTTACGCAATATTACTCGGATCCGTCGTTTTCTTGATAATGAAACATGCACCCATGTTGTTCGATCTCTTGTGCTGTCACGTCTAGACTATGGGAATGTACTATTAGCAGGAACTAATGCAACTTACATCATGAAATTACAACGCTTGCAGAACTGGAGTACAAAATTAATTTTCTCTGCTTCTAAGTATGACCATGCCAGCCAGTATTTGCAAGAACTTCATTGGCTCCCTGTGAAACAGAGAATTTTATATAAGATCATGCTCTATGTGTTCAAATGTCTGCATGGCTATGGACCAAATTATCTCATTGAATCAATTTCATTGTACAACCAAACTCGTCTCGGCTTGCGTTCTGCAACAGACACTACACGTCTCTCTGTACCAAAATTCAACCCTAAAGGCCTGCAATCAGCTTTCGACAAGAGTTTTTCTCTCACCGCACCTGCACTCTGGAACTCACTTCCATCTGAACTCCGTACTGCTGTTTCTCTGCCGGTATGCCAAGTTTCAAGAAAGGTCTCAAAACCTTCCTGTTCCCACAATAATCTGGTGGCTTTGTTTCAGTTTGCTGTTTTATTTTGCCTTTCAAATATTTTATATGTTTCTATCTTGGCGCCGTGGTCTTTATGAAATGGCGCCCTATAAATGCCTTGTATGTAATGTAATGTAATGTAATGTAATGTAATGTAATGTAATGTAATGTAATGTAATGTAATGTAATGTAACTCGTATTTAACATTTAACTAGATGAATTAATTTGACATTAATATCGTAATCTCACCCATTCGGGGAAATTGAAAATGATATTATTTTTTAATAATTTCAGTCTCCTGTCAGAAATAAAGAAAGAGAGAGGTGTGAAAACTGACCTTGGGAACCCAGTCCAATCTTATATGCTAATAAGACGACTAACAAGACAATGGGTTGAGATGGACGAGTTGATTGGCTCTAATAAAAATGCAGAAGGTACGTTATCCTGACATGATGTTGATACAAACAAAGATTTGACATGCTCTTACGGTCTTAGAGACTAAGGATACATATAGGATCAGCATCGTTGCAAAGAGGTACTACACCACCTGATAAATTTTGTGACTAATTTGCATTTTTCTCGAAAAATAACTACACACTGGTAACAAAAGTTATGTATATTATAGGGCAAGGAGTCACTGAAATTTCAATGATTAAAGACAAGTGGTTCATTATATCAGTTATATTATATCAGTCCTCAGTTCATCACTGAGGATGGAATTAATCGCTTTGGTACATGGATTCAGAAACAAGACTGGCATGAAATCCTTGAATGCGAGGGTACTCAGAGCAAAGTTGATAGGTTTTATGCCATGCTTGATTCTGCTTCTGAAGAGTGTTTCCCAAATAAAAAGAAAAAAGATTCACAATAATGATAAACCATGGATCACGCCATATGTTAAGAAGTTGATTAAGAAACGGCAAATGGCTTTTGAGGTTAACCCTGTTGAGTGGCGTAAATTACGTAACAAGGTTCAAAGAGAGATTACTAAAGCTAAGTTAACTTATCATGCTCAGAGAATTAGATCTCTTCAAAAAACCGAGCCCCGTAAGTGGCACCAGCAGATAAAAATTGTCACAAATAACAACAAACCAGAGCTCAGAGTGAGTGTCCCAGGAGTAGATGATGATGACTCTACAGGTAAGGCTAACACTATTAACAACATGTTCGCTAGTGTGTCAGCCCACATTGAGCCTCTTGTCCTGGCTAAGCTACCTGCTTATTTACCTGCAAAAAATCCAGTCCCTCATCTCTACCCATGGGATGTTTACTCTGAACTGAAGAAAGTGAATCCATCTAAAGCTGGTGGCCCCGATGGTTTTAAACCTCAATTGGTGCGTGAATTTGCTTATGAACTCAGTATTCCACTTACAGATATTTTAAATTCCTCCTACAAGGAGGGAATTGTGCCCACCCAATGTGCCAGTTCCAAAGACCAGCCCTCCTAATGTTGAAAAACTTAGGCCTGTGTCTCTCACTTCAATTTTCTCCAAAATTGCTGAGGGTTTTATCTGTAAATGGATTTTGGAAGACATTGAGAATTTTATTGACATCAAACAGTTTGGCAATGTTTATGGAGTTTCTACCAGCCATTATTTAGTTAACCTCATGCATTTTCTCCACCAGGGTGCGGAAAAAAGTCACAACATTGGCACAGTGGTTCTGACAGATTTCTCAAAAGCGTTCGATCTTATCAATCACACCTTGTTAATTGAGAAAATGATCGAAGTTGGTGTGAGAAGAACCATTGTGCCATGGATTTGTGATTTTTGCACAACAGGCAGCAGTGTGTGAAATTCAATGATTCTTTATCTGAGTATGTTACGGTCAAAGGGGGGGGGGGGTTCCTCAAGGCACAAAACTGGGTCCTATTGGATTCCAAATTGTTATTAATGATGCTGCCACAGATGCCAAATCACAATACTGGAAATACATTGATGACATGACCTTTGGTGAGAACCGTCATCGTAATGTTAAAGGCTGTCTTCAAGATGATTTGAATAATTTTACTGAGTGGGCCAAAAACAATAGTCTTAAATTAAACCCATCCAAATGCCAGGCTCTACTTGTTAATTTTGGTAGATCAGAGCCACTACACACAGATTTGAGAATTGGTAATGAGCCTCTTCCTTATGTTGACAAAGCGAAAGTGCTCGGTCTCTGGTTACAAAATGACCTTAAATGGGACGCCCAGGTTAATGACATGCTAACCAGAGCCAATAGGCGTCTTTTTATGCTTCGCACTTTAAAAAGATTTGGCTTCTCTCAAGATGAGCTCACCATTGTTCTTGAAAGTTACCTTAGACCAGTTCTCGAATATGCTGCTGTGGTTTGGCACTCAAGTATTACATCAAAACAATCTGCTGATATTGAAAGTATCCAAAACGGGCATGTAGGACAATACTTGGTTGGAACTATACATCTTATGATGATGCAATTACTTCGTGCAATCTTGATTTTTTAACTAACAGAAGAGAATTACTCTGTCATTCATTTGCTGAAGGGCTATCAACCAATGCCCGTACTAGTCATCTCATTCCCCCCACTAGGTTTGAAGCCCATGGTAGAAATCTCGGCAATTCAAGTGCAATATCAAAAATTCCAGTCAGAACATTCAGGTTTGCTAATAGTCCAGTGCCATATTTTAATAATTTATTGAATCAGTAGTTATCCTTTTGCACTTGCCATTTTTAGTGCTTTTAAACAGTTTTGATGTATTACATGTATTATGCAGGTGTCATTATTTATTTAATTTATCTATGATCTCTTTATTTGTATGTGTGAGTGGGAGCACGAGGGAGTACCAGGTGTTTTTTGGAGTTTGTTTGAGACCAGTGATATGTGTGGTGTGGCTGTGGTGTGTATTAGGGGTGTGGGGGTGTGTGTGTGTGTGAGTATATTGTGCAGGTGTGAGTGGCTGTTTTTCTGTGGTGGTTGGGTGTTGTATGTGTTCAGAGATGAAGGGACCATGTGTGCTGGCGTGCCTTTGTTTGTGCATCTGCATGCGTGCACTCATGCACCCTTCACCTGTGTACCCTTTGTCCACCCACCCCGACTCCCGGAACCGACTCACACCTGCATGCTGATGTTAATATGTATCAATATCCATTTATATGTGCAATATTCTTCATCTCTTATCTTGCATTATTTGAATTTAAATTTGTTGTTTATATATTTTGTATTTGTAATTTTGTAATATTTTGATGTCTTTTAATGATTGTAAAAATTGCTCAATTTGGCCTTAGGGCCACGATGCTTTTTCTAATAAAATGAAATGAAAAATGAAATGAATCAAATGATATATGTTAAGAAATGAGGTTATTTCTAGCGGTACCTCTTTTCTTATCATAAATAACGTACCGCTTGTCTTGAGTCACTGAAATTCTAGTGAAGTAACTGGATTCATTGATCCTATACTTACGTGTTTTTTTTTTTTTGGAGACAAATGCAAAAATAGTCACAAATTTATCAAGGGAATTCTTTATACAACATTTATATCAACATTAACGAAAAAAGATATTTACATGTACTGAGCATCATCTTACATGCAAGCTTTAATTTTCAGTATCGTGCAGGTTTTAAAATTTGAACAAAACCTAATTAAATGTTTTGAAAGAAACAGATTGTTTAAAAAGAACGAAAAAGATTAAGTGTACCCAATAGAAACTGACCTTCTCCGCTATTCTTCGGATAATAGCGGCGAGAGTTTTCGGGGAAATTATCCTACTTTTGGTAGGATAATGGCGGAGAAATTATCATGATAACGCCAATAGAAACTGACATCGTTCCGACAGAGTGCGCATGCAGGGGAGAAAGTGGAAATTAACACGATCAGGTGTATGTTTATCATTTAATCAGCATGCTTTGAAGTAGGCCTACAGCGTACAATTTTAACTCGGAAAAAAAATAGGCATAAGATTATTTAATATATCAGAAATAACGGCTGAAAATCCTACTTTCGCGTGGAAAACTAAAGGAATAAAAGAGATTGCAGAGTGGTTTTGATTGCGGTGTGGGGTGTGTTTGTGTGTGTGTGTGGAGGGGGGGGGGTTATACACCGTATTTTGTACAGTGTAGTCACGCCCCGACCTGAACATGAAAATTTAATATATTATATATAAAGTTAAACTTTTCGATCGTAATATGTCCCACCAAGGTCAACCCACACTTTTTGCAATGACACGAAATATGCCCTTTCGCCGGCAAGTGTGATGATCGGGCCACGGCGGCTGGTATTTTCCGGATAACATCCCCCAATAGAAATTGACCGTTAGCCGTCATTCTCCGCTATTACCCGGTGAACAATTTCACTGGAAAAATTCCGGATACTTAATAGAAACACGCTAGTAGTAGTAAAGTACTCCCTATGTTAATGGGGAGTATCAAATGGACACTGCGTTTCTAGATTTTTCAAATGTCTTCTTAAACACATTTTTCTCTTTGGTAATATTTTATAGAACACCATAACACCATAACGTCTAATTCTTAATCGATCCACCCATTGGGTGTTTAGGGCGCTGTCATATAGGGACCCATTCGAATTATTGGGAGCTAAGCAGCTGTACTACTTAGAAAACAGAATAAAATTAGAGACCGAATTAAATAAAAATTCCTTTAAAAAAGGAATGGGGCGCCCAATGTGAGCTGGACGTGATATGGTGAATTCCATGCTGATTAGATTTGGTATTATAATGATTTTTTCTAGGGAAGAGTAGACGATGATCAAATACAAGAGAAATGCTTCATGGAATGAAGCTTTCGTGTCAATTTGCGATTATGTGGGGTGGGAGTTCTGTTTCGGGGGCCTATTGTAGTGAGGATATTGCTTTGGATATTGAATATTGTTGAATTTCGTTATGCAGGACCTAGTGTATATGATGGATAGTATAGAAGACACAAATAAGTAAGCTTCCCCCTAGTCATCTATACACACTCATTCTTGTCACACGACGAATTTCGACAAAGTCATGTAAACGTAATTTCGTTTTTCACCCGACCTCCGTCCAGAAACAATCCTGAAATGTTGAAAACTTGGGGTCGGCGCACTCATTCCAGTTTATCCGAAGGTATACTCTGTGTCTTTTGTAGCCCACAACCATGTGGCTAAGAGAGGCTAGGAAATACTTAAACTAATACCAAAAAAAAATCATACCCTCCTTTCATATCAAACAATTCCAAGAAATTGACAGGCCTGTTAAATCAAGGGTAAGATCGATCGTTATTCTTCATGAAACGGGCACATCCCATTTTTTATGTTATTAATTCTGCTAAAAATTTATTAAACAATAACAAAATTACGTCATAATTATGACTTTAAGTCGGCCATAGAACTCTATTTTAAACGGACAAAATAGCCATTTTCACTTTACCTTGCTAGGAACCCTTCCCAGCAGTTAGGCATATTATTATAAATATTATTTCATTTAGCATTTTGGGTAAACACTAACAAAATGACGTAGGCCTAAATCGTACATTATTGCTTTAAGCTGCCCGACATCGACCCGGGTGAACAACGGTGAACCACAAGTCAAAAGTCGCCTAATTGGGCAGCCATATCGCGGGGTTGGCAACTCTGTTTGCAAATTATACACTTCTGACACAATCATGTTTTCCGAATTTATTCCTTTCTCTGCTGACCAGAATTGAACGTTAATTTATGTTTTTTTATCAGAGATAGTCACCACAAAGCACAAAGATACTGAGCTGTGTTCTAATTATCTTTGGTCACAATCAGTTAGTAGTCAAGCACATAAACCAATTAGTGATTTCATGATTGGTCAGTGGTTGTGTTGGTTGTGTTGGTCAATTATATATTGATTGGGGTTGGTTTAAGGATTAGGTGTGCAAAGGTCACGGTCCTGTTGCTACTGCAATCACTATGCCGCGGGACCACAATGGCCTCATTCCAGTGGCATATTATCAATAACCTCAATTAAACAATCATAGTGCAAAATTTGACCTTAAGTTGCAAAGTATGAGTTTTTGTACTCACATTTTCAAAGGTCATTCAATGAATGTACAAATGTATTGGGGTTAAAGAACTGTGCCCTGATAAATGAGCATGTTGTAGATTCTTCACACTGTAAACAACTAGTTCATGTGCAAACATGTTCAAAACATACATAATTAGAATGGTCAAATGTCACCGTCTATCGGGATCAAAGAGGCGATAAACTGGTTCACGCCACACAAAGGTCACGGTTTATTTGGTGTTTTTATAAGTCCATTAATTTTGCATTTTAAACAAAGAATATACGCACACCATTTTATCCCGTGCATATCAGAAATCAATAATAAAATAAAATCCAAGCATATTATATTTTAGCAAAACAATTGCGGAGTAAATCTAGCAAGAGTGAAATTAGAAGCGTTTCACAAAGTCATGCCTATATGGTGCCCCCTCCGTAGAGGGCGCCCTAAAAAGACTAGTTTACGTATGACGTCCCGTCAACCAGACCAAAAATGCTGTACTGCGCAGGTCAGCACCCAATCAGGTTGCGCCTTTGCCCTGACGTCAGACAAAAAACTAGTCAGTAAAATATTCGGAATTAAATAGTCTGTGTCGCTGCTCAATCTGCTTTGAGCTTCGTGCATCCAGTGGCAGACATTTTCAGAGGTACTCACTTCCCACGCCTTCACGCCAAGGTCAAAGCAATCAATGGCTGTTTAAAAAAAAATGTTAAAATTAATGTAGAATGATGATCCTCAAAAGTTAGTCATAGCCTGAATGTTTATTGTCAAAGCTGACACATTTGGGTCATTTCTAGTACTCAGTTTTGTTTCTCTATTGGTTAAAATCCTTGGTCTTGCCTTTGGTGAGCTTTTTCTTCCTCTCCCAAAATGTTCCTATAAATTCGAGGAATCCAGCAATTATGGTCAGGTAATCGCTCATTTCTTCGCAATTAGTCAAACGGCGATTCCAGCCAAATTAGCGTGTAAGATGCCGAATACGACGGACTACATGCTGATATTTCAATTTTTGGATTATGATGTCTATTTCTCGACTTACGTCCTAATTCATTCGCCGGGTATTTTTTTTCTGGGACACCATGTAGGCCCTAAGTTAAGTCGTAACCATCTTGTATCCTTATTTGTAGATTATAGATTAAATATCGCGATGTTGAAGTCATCTGCCGGCGAATCATATCCTTCAGAAATTGACTACCAAGGTGCTATGGATGCTCTGTTGCGTCTCCAGGACACCTATGACCTAGGAGTATCTGACATTGCAGATGGTCACATCGGACGTAACAAAAGTTCTGCTCCATTAAAAGGTAGTGCACACTAATTTCGTACTATTCATTTTTTGAATATAATCTCTACTCGTTTAATTTATTTATGATCCCGTAACTATTCGTTTAGATGAGATATACTGTTCATTTTGATTAAGTAAACTGAGCTCAAAAAGAAACTTATAATTTTTACAACTTGTGAATCACAAGGTCATATCTTAAAATACTGTCAATCAAAATGAACCAAAATTACACACAGGATTACCTTAATACTCTACTCAAAACACATGTCAGTAACCAAGCAGTTGTCCAACTGACACAACAGCAAAATGCACTGTCATGGGACAGCTTCCTGGACTTCATTCACTTTCACAGCCCAACATTTGGCACCCAGGACAAAAAATCTGTGAGAATGCACACAAGATCCTCGAACAGATGATAAAACGGTGCTGCTTTCTGCTTTTCATACACTTTTTTCATGAAACAGGGCTGGGCTGTGAATGTGGTCCTGGAAGCTGTCCCATGTCAGTGCATTTTGCTGTTGTGTCAGTTGGATAACTGCTTGGTTACTGACATGTGTTAAGAGTAGAGTATTGAAGTAAATCTGTGTGTAATCTTGGTTCAATTTGATGGACAGGATGTCAAGATATGACCTTGTGAAAAATTATAAGTTTCTTTTTGAGCTCAGTTTATATTGTCACTTTGAACCTACAACAACACTTAGAAGCGCATACCCTAGATATTCCACAATAATGACCTTCGCAGCCAGGATCAGCACCCCAATTTTCGTACGAGTTACAACTAGACAAATTAGCAGTAAGTTCCATGTACAGGGTGAGTTTTAAGCTAACTCAATTTTTCCAGGAGAGCGTACTAATCCACCACCAGGGTTCGAACCCGCAACCTCCCGTCTTCGATATGACTGCATATTTCTGCAATCATATTCTAAAAAGTACCTGACCATAATTGCTGGATTCCTCGAATTTATAGGAACATTTTGGGAGAGGAAGAAAAATCTCACCAAAGGCAAGGCCCAAATGTGTCAGCTCTGACAATAAACATTCAGGCTATGATTAACTTTTGAGGATCATCATTCTACATTAATTTTAACATTTTTCAAAAACAGCAATTGATTGCTTTGACCTTGGCGTGAAGGCGTGGGAAGTGAGTACCTCTGAAAATGTCTGCCACTGGATGCACGAAGCTCAAAGCAGATTGAGCAGCGACACAGACTATTTAATTCCGAATATTTCAACGCACATGATTGAATGCTCAAAGCAGGTATGTATCACAGAGTACCCAATAACTACCCCTTCCCACATTTGCGGCGACCGTTGGCGCTCGTACATGAGGTATGAAATGTATTTTCATAACTATATTGCCAATGGATAAAACCACTATTGATTAAGATAAAACGAACCCATAACGCAAATGAATTGCACTTTAAGGCACCACATCCAATTTGGTCCTATAGAACTATCGGTGTCCGGTAAGGTACCGATAACTCGTAACATCGCTCCCTGGAGATTGTATCAAGCGTAATAATGAACATTTGCATATTGTTATTGTTTTTCATTTAAATCAAAAACAAATGCACTGTACAAATGTTCAGGGTACGATAAAAAGTGTCATCGGTACCTCTTCGGGCACCGATAGCGCTATAGGACCAAAAAAAAATTTTGTGCCTAAGTCTTTCTTAATTCAGTGAACAAAATAATGGTGTATTGTGTTTTGTTCCTCAAGAGTATTATGACACTCTATTTTCCATTGCCTATCCGTTGCCCCTTTTTTGATTGATTTTAAGGCGGGTCCGAGGGGAGCGTTGTTTGCACTGAAATAATTGAGACAAAAAGCTGACACACAATAGTATGGGTTCTATAAAGGAGATCACATGTTTTATATTCGGGGGTCATTTCCTTCAATGGGTATGAATCAGGGGGACGCTCAATTCACTTTTTCAATATATTATTGGCATTAACTCAAGAACCGCAACACCTATAGAAAATATTATAAATGCGATTATTGTCTTATGTTTACTTGACTCATTGATCAATATATTAATATGTAGTAGAGGCAGACTACATGTATTCAGTAAAATGGCTAAAAGTGGAAAAATAATTATGGCTTATGTCATCCCACTCGCCGTAAACTGAAAAATAGCGCCGACTTACCCATACTATAATTGAAGACCGAAATAAAAAGACCATTATGCAGTCATGTCTACAGCAGAATTCACCACGACCTTTGCAGGACTTAAACCCCATTACACCAAGATAAACCTCATTCAAAACAGCCCAACTATGTTAAATCAGGGATGTGTCTCATATACTTGGTTAAATCCATAAACATAATGTTTCTGATTTCCTGTGCGATATCGCAATGTGCTGTGATGAAATAGGTATTATAATTTCAGTTGGATGCACCATTACAAAGCAAACGCACATTTACGATACTGAGCGTGGCATTTGTTTCCGGAATAAGAACAAAATATTGTTATCTAGCCATGTTGATGGTACAACTCATGTCAAACTTGTCACATGTATTGTTATCGTATCACACAAGTAAATGAGAAGCAAGTCGCTTCAGACTTAACACGGTTTGGAAAAAGTTGTTCCATTTTTTAGCTCCCTATCGGGCAGTCAGAACTCCATATTTGGGAGGGCTCGACAACAATCTTCCCAAAATCGCATTTTAATCATTTTTAGATGACCATAGAGGAAAAGAATTTATGTTTTTTACAGCTTCTATGGCGAAAATTGATCAAACCGATCACACGATGGTGCTCGCTCGAAGTTGGAGCTATCTCGAGTCAGCTGTTGAGCACAATTTGCCATTAAAATTACACGTCCGATTGTTATGAAATTTTGGAAGACTCTCTTCGCGCACCTCCATACGATATTTCGGAAAAACAGCTCGACAACAGCTTTTCCGTGACATTTTTTACTTCAAATTGTAGTATGTTAAGGATGCAGATTATAATTCACATGTGAGCCTCTATGGCTATTATTGGGTGAAGGGTTTTCCCTCCAGCCCACTAACTAGTCTATTGCTTATACCTAAAGTACAGTGAGTGAGCTAAAGGTCAATCGTCAATTGGAGCGCTGTGTGTGCACTGAATATGAAAAACGGACAGTAACTGCATAATGATACACTCCTAGATACTAGATAGTGAGAACCAATCAGGGCAAACGTTGGTAAATTACTAGCCGTGCATTAATAGTGTATAGGCGTAATTGCACGGGTAGTACTCCGGGTATTACCAGAGAGAAGATTTTCTTGAGAGGGCACTCTATTCACGCGGTTTCTTTTCCAACGCTTAAAGATCACGAATTTTGGTGGTTTGCAAATGAAAAGTGTCCGCACTATCGATTGATTACGTAACTGTTATGAATAATTTATTAGGTTTTCAATGCAATCGTCTCGACCCATTAGTACATATTATCTGTATTATCAAAGTACTTGGAATAGCAATACGGTGAGTTCACTGAACTACGCCCTAATACTGATGGAGTTTTAATGGCGTTTAATGGCGTTAATCCTCTCCATACACAGATGAACAAATACAATAGATGAAGGTCAACACGTATGACCTCCTATGTGACATGTTATATGCGATGTACAAGAACCTGAATATCATAAAGATCAGTATTCGTTTGTGCATATGAACTGCACATTTACGTTGCTAAATATTACTCATTATATATAATGACAAATATTGGTATTATGACAATACGGTATATACATTGTATATAAAACGACTAATAGATCCTACTATCATGGCGTCAGGTCAATGTTCATCATTTCCCGTATGTTTCTTAAAATTCATTCATATTTGAGACAAATTGCTGTGCCCTTTTTATAGGTGCACAGGTAGATCCGTGTTTTTTAATTTTCATTTTTTCATTTTATATTTCATCAGGACTAAACCCATTATCATTTGCTCTCTAGCCCCCCCCCCATGTTTAATCCCCTCCCCTCCATCCTATTCATCTATCCTTTCCCAGAGTGGCTCAATTGGGGCATTTCGGATTCAATTTGCTTTCAATGTATGAAAGAATTAAGGTTTCCACTGCACGGGGCCACAAGGGTGATACTAATTTTAATGCTATATTTTCAAAACGAATACGTGTTCCCGGTTGGCTCTATAGCGATTTCACAGAAAAGGTATTTCTAGTGCAATGCAGCGTCGGACTCTAGCTGAGAGCGTAGCCTAAGTCATTACGGACTCCACGAAGGGCTCTCCATACACAAATGAACAAACACAAAGGAGGGTAGTCTCCTCCGTGACCAGCTTGATTTCGATGGAGCGGAACTAAATTGGCTGCAGAGGAGACGGGTCATTTTGCTATGCAAATGAGTTGAGTGTCATAGCCCTGGTATTACTCGCAGTGCTTTCGGACGCGTTCACTTCTTGCGGGTGGATACATTTATATTTTACTTGCATTTTCCAACATGTTAGTGACAATATTGTTATAAAATAGCAAAAATCACAGTATTTTTTTCTCGTGTATGAAATAGGTTAATAAATGTGTATCACTTGTACTGAGATGTTGATGCGTATAATGCACTCCCCCCTTCAGGGCTCGTGCATTAGACGCATCAACATCTCAGTATGCGTGCATTATTTTGTAAAATTTCACTCCCAACAAGTGATACGCATTTATTAACCTATAAATAATCATGGTGGTTATTATTTCTCTTACTTTTGATTCACAGCAGAAGAAGGAAGAAGAAGAAGTTTTGAAACTAGGTAAAAATATTGTATTTTCAAATCTTTCAAATTTCAAACATCTAGAAGATATGTGACCATCCACCACAATCCGGATGTCGCCAGTGCCACTATTGAGATATGCTCCATTGAACTTAACAATAAACAATAGGAAACAAAGGATTTATTGACTGTTTTATTGATTTTTCACTACTTAAATGTCAAGTAGTATAGACATGATATACATCATTTTAAAGCAATTTTAAGCAGAATATTTTGGTTGAATATCCCAAAAATGATGATTGGCGACTTCAGGGCTCAGTTGTGCTGGATGGTCACATATATGAATGATTAGCAATGCAGGAATATGCAAAACTCATTCAAAAACTTACTTTCACTGAAAAGGATTTTACTTTTCAATCAGTCATAAATTTCCTTTTTCCGGGGAAACTTCAACATGTTTTATTGCTACTGTTGGTTTAATTTTAGTTGTTATTGTTGTTGTTGTTGCTGTTATTATTGTTGTTCACTTTAGATCCTGAAGTCTTGACTTGCAAGAATTATGAGGCACTGTGTCGCGGTGAAGATATTGGTGTAAAGGTAATATTATTGTTAATCATTTTATTATGTGATTTTACCTTAGCCAGTCCGACAGAGAAGCAAACATTCTCTATTCATACACTCATTAATAGCGAGAACCAATCAGAACAAGCGTTAGAAAAATCCAAAACATGCATTGATTGTCTCTAATGCACGGGCGAACACTCTGCGTACATCGCGCAGTGCTATTAAACGCGTTCATTTTGTCTTGCGGGGGATAGTCCTGCACATTTTGACACCTCAATCACTACCCTACGACACTGCTGAGAAAAGATATGTTTTTAAACATCTCTTGATGAGACGCCTCGTGGCTGCTGTAAGGAAAGCCAACGGCGGACACACAAAATACTGAATGACTGGTAAAGAAAGAGAAGCGGCAGTATGATGCCTGAAATGTGTTCAGCAAGTAAACAAATAATGTTATCTGCATGTCTGTTGTTTTTTGTGTTCTTTTATACTGAAAACTTGAATAGGCCTTTTCGTAATTTTTATTTTTCGACCTCGTGTCACTTAAACATTCATATCTTTTCTCAGGAGTGTCGTAGGGTAGTGATTGAGGTGTCAAAATTACTATCCCCCGCATGCGATTATTTAGTAAACGTACACAATTAGTCGCTAGATTTTAATAGTGGGTAAATTTCCTAACTATAAAGAAACTTTTTTTATATCACTTTACACAACAATACATAGCATGCTACGAATCTGTTCTGCCGTTACAATCATTACAACAAGCCACGTCTCTTCATCAGACCTGCAAAGGAAGAACTTGTGTCTCATGAACCACGCGTGGTTTTATTTCACGACGCCCTGACTGACAAAGAGACCAATTTACTTATTGCAAAGGCGAAACCCCAGGTAATTGTGATTAATAAATAGATAAATAAAATGATAGCAATTTATAATTATCTTAAGGCCATATCATTGAGAATAATCACTCATGGCCACGATGAAGCAAGCCGCGATCAAATCTGCGGGGATTTTTTTCTTGTCTTTCTTCCGGAATTTCATGTCGAGATTCGTTGACTTTTAGCTTCCTTCCTGAAAACACGATTCGTTGACTTTTAGCTTCCTGAAAAGACGGCATTGTCTTTAACACATCTTGCACATCGTCTATTACGGCATCGTCTATGGCACGTCTTGCACAATGAAAGAGAGAGAGAGAGAGAGAGACCTAGTTTTTTCTCTTCTATTGTGCAATTTACCTGCCATATTGTCTGCTCATTATATATATTATTAATTAATTATACGAGGATTATATTCTAATTTGTCAGCGCATATCATGATGCGCATGCGAAGGTCTAGCTCACTAGTCACACTTTTGTCTGCGCATGCCAAGGTGTTGTCCACAGTTTTGCGATTTTTGCGTATTTTGTTTTTGCGATTTTTGCGATTTATTATTTTAGCTTTCTCAGGTTCAATTTTACCGGACAAATACAAATTATTGTTTTGTCGAAACACTTGAATCCAGTTTTTGCTGATATATTGTGGTCTCCTTGTGACTTTTATGCTGACAACTTATTCAGGGTGACTTATTCTTATTCTTAAAAGTCCAATCTTTCCGGGTAGCTATTGCTGTTGAAATATTTGACTGTAACCTTTTTTGGTGAATGTTTATTTTTCGAAATAGACTGGTTCTATATTTGAAAAATTGTGTTCCAACCAGCAAAATTTGCGTAAAAGTTGGCAACCAGCTTATTTTGTTAATTTGTGTATGCAGAACTCATATCTGTTGCCTGCCAAGCAGTATTTTGAGACCGTGGCCCTCAAAAAGACCCACCCACATGACCCCAGTTATTCGTCTGGCCCCACGGATCCCAGAAATGTAATGTTTGTGCGTGTGCGACCTGCGCTCGCATTATATGGTAAGACAATTTAAGGTTATAAATTCGGGTTCTCAAAAATCTTTGTGTGTAAAGGGGGGGGGGGGCAAAGGTTTTTTGGCACGGCCAAAAAGGGGGGGGGGGGGGCGGGTTTTGGCAGACCACTTTGAGAATTCACCACCCCGGGGGTACACATAATTATTGCACATTATTGTATATCATGTATATGCCGTCGAAACCTAAAGTTTCACCTTTGCGGTAATCTCTACTGTCAACATCTTCGTTAGTCGTCGAATACTTCTTCCTATATACGCGCATACCTCAATTTTTAGTATTGTCACACGGGCTTAACGTGCACAGTTTACCTATGCAAGATCCTGCAACCTAGGATTGATTGAAGATACCGGGGTCCCCCTTCTCTTTTCGAATAGCTCTGACACTTAACGTGCACAGGGTTTGACTCTTCTTCACCTTTGTTTCCAATGGACATTTTATTGTGAAATGTCATTGTACAAGGAATACATTAAAACATATTCCACATAGCCCCCGAATGAAAAGTATTTTATTATCTTTGTAATCACTACAAAAGCATTTTGTGTGAATTTTACATCCGAACTAAGTGCTATTACATTTGTATGAGCCTTCTATGGGGGTGACGATTAGAAATGAACGGCAATATTGAAACACCCTCATTTTGGGCCATTTTAGACACTAAAAAAGGGCAGCACTGGGAAGCACGATGGTCCAATGGTTAGGGCACGAGCTTCATAATTGAAAGGTTGTGGGTTCGAGTCCCACCGCGACCAGTGTGTTGCGTCCTTGGGCCCGACGGCTTAATTCCAAATTGCTTCGTTTCACCCAGGTGTAAAATGGGGAGCTGCTGGGGGTAATCACAATCTAAGTCAGCTGAGAGTACCTGCGCATCAGTTGCGCACTTGTGGAAGCGTAAATGATTCTGATATATCCTAATGGCAGCGGAATAAGTGTTGAAGTATGTTGGTACTTAGGTGTAGCGCACGTTAAATCACCGACATTTATTTTATTTAAAAAAAAGAATAGCACTTAGTTCGGATGTAAAATTCACACACAATGCTACCTGAGTGAATACAAACATAATTAAATACATTTCATTCGGGGGCTATAGCAAAACAAAAAATTTCCTATACCTTAATGGTTATGGAACAAAGGTGTCCTGTACACGGGACCAACGGCTTGTGACTTCCGAACCACGAGGCGTCGCACAGTGTCATCGCCATGATATCTTCACGGCAGAAATCGCCATGGTAGGTTGAATCCACAGCCACGCATGGCCATTTTGTTCCGACCCGCTTAATAGTTTTGAGACGCATAATGGGCCGCGGGACATCCGACTATAGCTATTGGCAATAGCCTGGTCACTGACCTCTGTAGATGTTAGTGAGCATGGTATACGCCATGAGGTCATCTGCTTTTAGACTGCCTCCACGTGTGGCCTACGCTGCGCTATAGTTCGGCGCATATAAAATCAGAATTTTGTCAGTTTTTTAGCTCAATACGCACGGTTCTTTCTCAATACGCAAGCTAACGACTATCATATCCTTTCAACACATATATTCAAGGGCAAGCATCAAAATATGGCTTCTTTAGAATAAAAAAAATTACGGGAGTGTTACGAGTCGTACTTGACTCAAGGCCAAAATCACCTTTTACCCGAACTCACAAATACACTATTTGATTAAGATAACAAAATCTAAGTCTTTAATTGAAAGCACGTTATGATTGATACAATATATTACAACAAATGCTCATACACAATAATCAAATATAAACACTCTTGATCTATTTAGTACGTAGCCAGAATTCTTCATGCAAATACCCATCATTAATAAACCAGATGATGCAAGCTTGGGATTTCCCAAGATTAATTATACACATTAACCTTTCTCATTACATCACTTCCTGGGTGTTTTTTTCTCTATGGTGCAATAATGCTGAACTGGGGATTTCCAAGTTCCAAACATAGATCTGACTTTGTTTACAATAATTTGTTGGTTTTTTTTTTTGTTTGTGGGGGGGGACTCCCAAATGACTTTCCACACCATTATCTTGCACGTACAATCCCATCTCATGACATACCTTCAGCTTTTATTAAATTAAATTACTCAGGGCACATCACAGGAGATATTTATCATTTTCTACCCCGGTATTCAAAGATTTACCGTCTGAATGTCAAATCGTGCATAGCACATTCACGTGTATCGATCCCGGGTGTTGATTTGAGTGTCTCTGCTGTACAATGTAATTATTAACCAGGCGATGTCGGTGTGCGTCGCACATACACTACCTATATCTGCACGTGCTAAGCAGTGTATGGGGTAAGAAGAAATTCTACACTTTTATTCTGTAAAGTAACTGAGCACAATTGCAAGATTTCTGACCTTATAGGAACATTTTGGGAGAGGAAGAGAATTCTCACCTCTTAACCGCCTTAACCGCTCGGCCATCTCGCCCACCAAACAACCCAGAATAAACTAAAAAAATTAACAGATACAGACAAAAAGTGACCATTGTTATGTTTATTATAGTTAAGACGTGCACAAATTAGGAAATTTGCGGGCAGTACTACAACCATTGATTCTAAAACCCGTATCAGCAGTAACGCATGGTTACCCAATATTAATGACGAGCTGGGACTACAAAGTGTGCTACCCCGTGTTCAAGACTACACTGGATTATCGACAGATCAAAGACATACCGAACCCTTTCAGGTAAGCCTTTAAGGTTAGCAACTATTTTCACTGTTGGTTGTTCACAGCATCTTGCGAATGGTAGTGAGCTTTGGCAAAAATTGCATTGATCATTTCATAGCGAGTGTGTAGAAGAATTCCAATATCACAGATAATTATACTTTTATAGGTCCTGTGTTTCTTGAGTTATATGTTGCAAAGAAGGCTGAAACAACAACACTTTTGTTAAACGTACATAACTCTTTAACAACAATAAATCAAGCAAGTTTTCAAAGTATATGATTTGTAGAATGAACTTTTACAAAACATCAAGTGTTATTTTTCAATTATATATTGATCTAGATAACGAAAATTGATTTTTTTTGCTGTTTCGACCAACAATACCTTGTCTACCCTTTAGATCTCGGATAGTGACGTTTTTACGTATTTTTTGTGGGACCTGAAAGTATATCAGACAAATCGAATTGCATTTTGAATACGAGGAATGTCCTTGTGATATCTTTGGGTTTTTTTTAAATTCGCGATATAATACAAATTTTATGGAAAATTATTAAAAATGTATATGTTTTTTTATTTTTGATATTTAACAGTCCTCAAAGTAAACTTTATAAATCTGATGATATGTTCTTAGAGTGTATGTAGCTGGGAGGGAAACCCGTCCATCATATGAAAAGTTTGACCTTTCGTTTTGAAGACATTCTCCTAATTTTTCGAAATATTGAAAACGTGTAAAAGAAGCAATTTTATAACTCTATCAGCAAAAACGGGACTGTAGCAAGTGAACGCTATCGATCGATAAATCAGTATTCGATAAATCCCAAAATATCACAAATATATCAGGTTTTTACGCTTTTTGGTCAAAATGGTTAAATTTTGTGAATCCATTTTCACGAATTTGCCCCCCCGGAAAAAGGTCCACTTTTTCAAAATCAGCACCCCCTCCCACAAAAAATCCTGCGTACGGGCCTGCTGGCGATGATACAAATGGTGTTTTGTTACCGAAATTAGATTCCATGAATAATTAAGAAACTATTTGACTGAAAACAAATTAGATTTATTTACCCCCCCCCCCTCATGTCACAAATGAATTCGTCAAGTCTTTTATATACTTTAGAGTTTAGACTAGTTATAAGGCTAAAAGGTGTCCACAATGTCATGTTTAACCATAATAATGTCAGCGCTTTTAAAGCCGCTATTTGTCTATAAAATATACAGAAAAAGGTTTTCAAACCAAAGAATGAACGGCTCATTTCAGAGCCACCTGACCTTACAAAAAGACATTTTTTATACATGATTGGTACCAAAAATGAATGTGTCTCCCCTTATCCTTGCCCGTAAGTCGCCAAATATCACACCATTCTTCATAATAAGATACAACCTGTCTCAAAAAAAATTGTGCAACTAAAAAGCGCCCTCTTTGGCAATTATATAGAAAATACCATTGTGACATGAAGCTTATCCCAACGTCAAGGGCGTAATCTTAGCTCTCAAATGCCGTTTGTTCAGTTCAATTTGCTTGTTTTAGTCTCGAGATATAATAATAATAATAATAATAATAATTTATTCTTATATAGCGCATTACAACAAATCTCAATGCGCTTTACAAAGCATACATAAAAGCATAAACACATGGCAACAATATTTAAATATACAGAATTTAAAAGATACGAACTAACATTTTAAAATAAACAAAAAAAAAAGCTGATGTATATTGCACAGTTACGTCAGGGGCGAGCAAAGGGGGGACAGTAGCATGTGAAATATACAACAATAAACATGCAAAATCAAAGCCAAAAGAACACAAGATGCATATTTCACACAAGGAGCAAATCAAAAGAAGGCACACGCAGAATCAGCAAAAAATGGAAATGTGAAATAGGCACCAGTGCAAGAGGCAAGAAATTGGAAAAGCATATACAATGCATATTGCACAGAAATGGAGTGCTTTAAAGCACAAAAGAACAAAACAGCAAACGTGGAATACGCATCGTAGGCTTTGACAGAGGAAATTCACAAATTTAACCTATACGAAAAAAACAACAAAATCAACTGAATCATTAAAATTAATTACTTGCATGCAAAAATAGTAAAAACTGGTTTTCATAGCGCTTTACCACAGAAACACAAAACAACATAAGAGCATAAACACATGGCAGCAATATCTACAGGGTGAGTCAAAAAAACTGCAATAGAGCAAAGAATCAATATTTATGTAAGAACCAAGTCGAACTTTCCTAATATTGAAATATTCTATAAATGCTACACTCAATGGCCACCTTCTGTGAAAATATGAAGTTAATCACGACTACCGTTTAATTTTTATGAGTCCTTTTGCTGCGATACCCAATTTCGTTATTTGTCCACGAGGTACCATGTATTTTGAATGAGAGCACACAGTGCACGGTAAAGACACCAGATCTGAAACTGACTTTAACTTAAATAAGGTTGTTTTTGCGTTATTTTAATTTTTTTGTTCAAACAAACTTTCTAACATATGTCCTTCAACTTTCACTGGATAACACCAGTTTTGTTTAAATTTCCAACTTTTTGGATATTTTGAAATTTACTCCACTTCAATTTGCGCGCATTTCATTTTGACATTTGAAAAACACGCCTACAAATTTGTATCTGTTTCATAGAGAATAAACATGTTTAAAGTCTTTAAAGTAAAGGTAAAATGAAAATAACAACAGATAATGTTTCTTCTCCTTAAACAAGACCAAGGGCAGTAACACTTTTGGTGCTCCATTTTATTTTAATGCCAATGAGGTTAAGAAAATGGAAGTTGTTCCAAATCTACCTAGCACAGAGAGGGCTGACATTCAAATTTTAGATGTCTCTTGGACAAACATTAAAATTGGGTAGCGATATAAAATGTGTCATCAAAACAAAACGGTAAATGCTAATTCCTTACTTTTTTCACACAAGGTCACTGATGGATATACCATATATAAAATGTTTTAAAACCTAAAATGTTCAACTCGGTTCTTAAATAAAAATGGATTCTTTTCTCTATTGCACTTTTTTTGACTCACCCTGTAATATACATAATTAGAATACAAGCCAGCTTTATAAAAATGACTGAGGTAAAAAGTTGATGTATATTGCACAGTTATATAAAGAAACATGTGAAAAGTCCACATCAGTGGCGAGCAAAATAAGGACAGATTAACATGTGAAATATACAGCAATGAAAATACAAAACAAATATTTAGGTCCATGCCGCACAGTGTGTCGCGTGTGATCTTTAATGGATCACAAAAGTGAGCAAAAACAAAACAAAACATAAACGACACACCAATGCAGCACGGGATTGCACAAAATTAATCTAAGCGGATATTACCTACTATTTTTTTTTTTTTTTAAATAAAACAAATGGCATCAATAAATAACATCAAGAAATTTAAAAACACAGGAACCATTTGTGAGCAAGAACAACGAAATTTTCAAAGAACAGCAAATTCCCTGTTACGGTGTTCATGATCATAAAATTACAAATTAAATCTGAAAGGTTCCACACAGCAAAAAAATAATTGACAACATTAATACACGAAAAATACTGTTCATATACAAAGTCAATGATATTGTTGTGACAATTTCAAATGATAGAAGATCAGATAACAATGAGAGCCCTGACTGAGGGGAGAGGTTCCAGAACTTCACCCTGCAGTCAATATATTTCATACAACAAAATATATGAGCAAAAATTGCACCGTGGAGATGGTATGGCAACCTGATCATATTGCAGCATTCTGACGAAAACATATGTGCACACTACACAAGGCTGAGGGGAGAGGTTCCAGAACATCACCCTACAGCCAAAAACAATATTGCGAAATAACATACAAATACAGAGTGACCGGCACAGCGAATACGCGAATGTAAGATGTATAACATGATAAATGAGCTCAGAACTGAGGGGAGAGGTTCCAGAACATCACCCTGCAGTCAAATATTTATAGCATCAAAGCATAACACTCACACGTTAAATAATATATTGCACTGCGAAAATAATTTTCATCTCGATGAAACATATATAAAAAACAGCCATGAAAAGACTGAGGGGAGAGGTTCCAGAACATCACCCTATATAATTCCAACATAAAATATACAACAACAAATTGGCATGGCAGGCAAATATGAACACATTTACACATCTTGGCCGAAGTGCTGAATGAAGAGGTGCGTTTTCAGATATGATTTAAAGATGCTGAGAGAGGATGCTCGTCGAACATGGATTGGAAGATTGTTCCACAAACTAGCCGCTGCATAGGCAAATGATCTGTCACCGTAGAATTTAGTTGCTGAAGATGGCAGAATCAAGCGATACTCCGATGAAGATCTTAGAACTCTGGTAGGTGTATACAACTGAACAAGATTTGAAATAAATTCAGGTGCCATACCATTCAGGGCTTTGTATGCGAGAAGTAAGATCTTATAAGTAGATCTTTGTTGAATTGGCAGCCAATGGAGCTTTTTGAGCGAAGGTGTAATATGCTCACGTCGCGAAACGCGAAGAACTAACCGAGCCGCTGTATTCTGTACCATCTGTACTTTGTGTATGTCGCGATCCGGTAATCCAAACAAAAGCGAATTGCATGAATCCAGCCTTGATGTCACAAAAGCGTGGACTAACTTCACGGTGGCATCCTCTGTAAGATAGCTACGTATTTGCCCAATCTTTCTTATACCAGTAAGAGCTCCTTTGCACACATTGGTTACATGATCTCTCATACAAAGAGTTGAATCCATGATGACGCCAAGATTCCTGGCACAAGGCGAAGGGAGAATCGTAGCATCCCCGATCTGTATTGACGGCTCCCAAGATGATTTGCTGAACTTAGAAGAGCAGTAAATTAGCTCAGTCTTACTATCATTCAAGACTAACCTATTCAATTGGCACCACGATCGTATATCAGAGATACAAGCCTCGATTCTCGTGATGGCTTGCATGCGATTTTCAGGCTTAAACGTCAGGAATAATTGCGTGTCATCGGCGTAGATAACAGAGCCGATGCCATGAGATTCAATGATATCCTGTAGCGGAGCACTAAACAGGGTGAAAGCCAATGGACCCGCAACTGATCCCTGCGGAACACCACATTCTAAGGCAACAGGGTCAGATGATACTTCCTGTACGACAACAGATTGCGTTCTTCCGGTGAGGTATGAAGCAAACCATTGCAGTGCTCTATCTTTTACGCCGTAACGTGTAGCAAGCCGATCAAGCAGATGCTTGTAGTCTATAAGATCAAAAGCTGCGCTGAAGTCAAGCAGCACCAAGAGCGCTTCCTTTCGTTTGTCTAGGGCAGCCAAGATGTCATTTTGTACCTTGACAATGGCTGTCTCCACACTATGAAACGGTCTATATGCAGACTGTGTTGACGCATAGAGTTTGTTTTCACTAAGATACGTTTGCAGTTGTTGCACAGCAAACCTCTCAATGACCTTTCCCAGAAAAGCAAGGTTTGATATCGGACGATAGTTGGAGAAATTATTGATGTCCAGATTTGGTTTCTTCAACAGCGGAATGATACGTGCGTGTTTCAGTGACGTAGGAAACTTTCCAGATGTCAACGACTCATTGACTGTCTTAGTTATGAGAGGAAGTAGCTCACCAAGGCACGATTTGAAGGTGCTAACTGGTAGTGGATCCAAAGGGCAGGATGTAATTGAAGCAGATCTTATTGCTTTCAGAACTTCATCCTCTGAGACCTCAGCGAATTCACCAAAAGATGCAATACACGTCCTGTTAGCTTGCACAGGTATTGATGGCAGAGTGGAGGTGTTTAGTCGGTTCTGCAGGTTCTTTATTTTGTCGCTGAAGAACGTTGCAAACAAGTTAGCTAAGTCTTCTGGGCTCTCGTGTTCCGGAAGAGTGCGTGAAGCTTTTGGAGAAGTAAGTTTATCAATCACGCGAAAAAGGTCACGCTGGTTGGCATCTGCGACCTCATTGCTATGCAATTCAGTCTTGGACTTAGTAAGAAGTTCTTTGTATTCTTCACACTGTTCCTTAAATAACTCTTTGTCGACTGTTAGTCCAGATTTTAACCACTTCCGCTCTCGACGCCTTCTCTCCTGCTTGGCCAATCTGAGTGATTCTGTATACCAAGGTGCGTGTGGGCGCAGCACAACATTTCGTTCCTTTTCTAACGCGTGCTTGTCAAGGATCTCAGACAGATTGTCGTGATATCCATTGACCAATACATCAAGATCACTGTCTGAATCAATAGAGTCCAGAGACAATTGAATATCCTGCCGGAACTTTGTGTCGTTAATTTTGCGGAGAGGGCGACATTTAATGCGCTTTCTACTGAGTCCAGGACGAGTTATGTTGACAATGCACTTGACGGCGAAGTGGTCAGATGGTAAACCGCTATAAACATTCACGGATCTAACCAAGTTGTCATCTTTTCTGGTAATCAGTAGATCCAGAGTGTGACCATTGATGTGCGTAGGTTCATGGACATGCTGCTGTAAGTTGTTAGTCTCCAGTATGTCCAGAAAACGCAATGCTTCACGATCATCGATGACATCTACGTGAAAGTTAAAATCACCAGTCAACAGTAGGTGATCAGAACTTGTAACACACAGGGACTCGAGGAGCGTCGAAAATTCTTCAAAAAACAAAGAAGATGTATTTTTGTTTTTCGTGTCTGTTTGTGGTCGGTAAATGAGTACAAGTTGGAATGCAGTAGAACCAGATGAGATACGCATGTCCATATATTCACAAGACTTGAAATCACTGGTTGTATTAAAACTGACTTTTAATCCATCTCGGACAATAACGCCTACGCCTCCACCGATTCGATGTTGACGGTGGATATGATGGAGTTCATAATTTGGCAATGTATTTTTAATATCAGCAATTGCGCGATTGTCTTTATCACTACCAGTCAACCAAGTCTCTGTAACTGCTAAAATATCAAGCTGATTTGAAATAATATAGTCACATAATGATGTTGATTTGTTTTTAGCCTTGATGGATCTAGCGTTCCATGTCGCAAATCGAATTCCTGGTGCATTATTGGTTTTCTGATCAATGCATCGCGGAACTTGGACAAGATTCTGTTTATTAACGCCATATACCGTTTTTGGTGCAATGCATTTTGGGATTCTGTTTGTTCTTGTAGTGGCTATAGATCTTTTCTTGTGTGTACCACCTCTACATCCACGAGCAGGAAAAATCAATTGTGAAAGTATCATTGATGAATTGTTCATATAATGGTTGTTTATCACACCTTTCCATGCAGAACGAATAGGCGCTGATTGAAATAGGAAAGGTCTCATTGCAGCAAATAGTACAAGTTATATAATGAAGTTATAAACAGTTTACAAATGCTATCATGATGAGTACGGAGCAGAATTCAATGTACAGGCAATAACGATAGCTTATACAACTCAATTACGATGAAACATGAAGATACATAAGTCCATAATACGACGAAAATATTTCAGCAGAATGAATTTAAAGTTCCTTAATAATAGCACGAAGTACTTACAAAAGGCTCATAAGTTCCTTATATGTATAAAATGGTACAAACATAATAATATTTTGAAAATATTCCGGAGCGATACAGTATGCTGCAGGTCGAGATCAGCGCCCTCATAGATATATTTAGTTAATAGTGCTCAGCACTATGTCGAGTCGTGTGATTTCGGTGTTAAAAGCAAAATTTCACTTGATTTGGTCTCTTGTGGGGGTAAATAATGGGAAAAAAGATGTTTCCATTTTTTTATTTTGATGGGAAGTGGTAAAATCCAAAGATGGCCGCCAAAATCCTATAAAACTGACTGACACATGCAAAAAAAGCTATATATCACTCTTAAAATATGCTAAAATGTAAATTTCAAATACTGGAACTATGTAGCCTTGTGTCAGATGCTCAAAGAAAGATTTAATATTTGGGGGTAACTGGTAAAATCCAAGATGGCCGCCAAAATCCTATAAAACTGACTGACACATGCAAAAAAAGCTATATATCGATCTCAAAATATGTTAAAAATGTAAATTTCAAACACTGGAACTAGCATTGTGTCAGGCACTCAAAGATATATTTAATATTCTAGCATTATGATTACTATTCAATATGGCGACCAATATGGCTGCTTATATACTGCTTAAATGTATATAAATGCATGAGTTTGTTTTTATGATCACGTTTCCAAGTGTATAATTATGTTTTTGAACCAAAAGCACAATGTTTTACATAACCAGACCCCTTGCCGGGTCCAAGATGGACGGCAAATCAGAGACAGTACCTACTCGTGGCACTAGTGCATGGTTATACACCACTAATAGGCCTGGGCGATGCATGGAAATGATGAACTATTTGTTCGCGTGGTATCTGAAAAGACTGTTTAAAATCACTGTAATTGACCAAGTTATATAGCCAAAAAAGTACATTTTGGGTTTTGATGCTTCGAAATAGCATATTTTTCTCATTATATGGCACTTTTTAGCATATATTCGCCCTATCTTATTAATTGTAACTTTCAGCTTCGAGGGCGCAATGTCATTTTGTTTGCAGTTCAGTGCATTTAAACAAGAAAAGTCTCATTTCAACCTATGTTGAGTTTTTGATCATTTGGAATCTAAATCATCTAGTTTCACCTGATATTGGTGGTGTATAACTATATTAACTGTGAGAGTTCTGAATTTGAGAAAATTTCACCCGAAATCAGCCATTTTCCCATTGACAACAGTGTAATGGGTTTAGACTGCGTTATCCTAGATTCACATCCCTTATCTGGGGTTAGGGCTCCTTATCTGGGGTTTAGACTGCATTATCCTAGATCCACGTCCCTTATCTGGGGTTAGGGCACCTTATCTGGGGTTTAGACTGCATTATCCTAGATTCAGGTCACTTATCTGCAGGGGTTAAGGTGCCTTATCTTGGTTTAGATAGATGCCTTATCTGGGATTTAGACTGCCTTATATGGGGTTTGTGTTCCTTATATAGGGTTTAAGGTGCTTTATTTGGGGTTTTTAAACTGCCTTATCTGGAGCTTAAACGTCCCTTATCTGGGGTTACGGCGCCTTATCTGGGGTTTAGATGCCTTATCCGGGGTGTAGACTGTTATCCCCAGTTAACATCCCTTATCAGGGGTTAAGGCAGCTTATTTGGGGTTTAGACTGCATTATCCTATATTTACATCTGGGTTTTAGACGCCTTATCTGGAGTTTAGACTGCCTTATCTGGGGTTTACGTCCATTAGCTGGGGTTAAGGCGCCGTATCTGGGTTTAGATGCCTAAAGAATGGATCTGGGATTTAGACTGCTTTATCTATGGTTTACATCCCTTATTTGGGGCTAAGGCTCCTTATATGGGGTTTAAATGCCTTATCTGGGGTTTAGACTGTGTTATCATAGGTTTACGTCCCTCATCAGAAGTTAAGGCACCTTATCTGGGATTTAGATGCCTTTTTTTTTTTATATCTGGTGTTTAATTTCCTTATCTGGTGTTAAGGCGCCTTATCTGGGGTTTAAAATGCCTTATCTGGGGGTTACGTCTCTTATCTGGGGTTTACGTCTCTTATCTGGGGTTAAGGAGCCCTATCTGGGGTTTAGGTGCAATTATCTGGGGTTTACGACCCTTATCTGGGGTTAACGATCCTTATCTAGAGTTAAGACACCTTACGTGGGGTTTAGAAGCCTTATCTGTGGTTTATGTTCCTTATTTAAGGTTAAGGCACCTTATTTGGGGGCTGGACTGCTTTATCTGGGGTCTATGTCCCTTAATTTGGGGTTACGACGCCTTATCTGGGGTTTAGATACCTTATCTGGGGTTTAGACTGCGTTATGCTAAGGTTAAGGTATCTTAGCCCCAGGTAAGGATAAGGCCGTATAAACCACTGATAAGATAAGATATAGGCAAAATTCTGCATTTTAATGGTGGTTGTTTTTAAATTTTGGTGGCCATCTTGGGATTTAAGGTCTTGTGCTGTTTTAGATTATTTCAATGGATTTCTAGACCCTGTAAACATGTGTATATATAGACACCAGCATCATACTTCTAGGACTTTCTGCACCCGAGATATAGCCAAATCAGTAATTTTCACTGGCGGCCATTTTGAAATTTTGGCAGCCATCTTGGAATGATAGGTCCTAGGCTGTTGTAAATGACTCTATTGGATTCCTTGACCCTGAAAACATGGGTATAGACATCAGAATTGTCCTGCTGGGTGCTTCTCTGACCAAGTTATGGTGATGTTAAGGGATTTTGGCGGCCATTTTGAAAAACGCCCTCTACCAAGAGTTCCCTACACTTTTCGATGGTGCAGACCCCTCTTATTTTATTCAGCATCCTCAAATCTACAAAAAAACTTCTTGTACTCAACCCGAGAATGGGACTTCCATTTTGTACCCTACTAAAGCGCAATTTATGAGTAAAATATGGCACATTTTCAATCACGACGGCCATCTTGGATTTTAGGGACTAAACGGTCTTTAAAAAAATGGAAACATGTTTTATTTCAATCTTTACCTTTTAATGTAATGAAATCAATTGAGAAATTGCTTTTAACAAAGAAATCGCACGACTTACCCTTTCTTCAACATAGTGCTGTGCACTATAACAACGAAATGGTAAAATCACAATTGTGCCACTTTTAGTAGGGAAGAGGGCTGTACATGTAAATCAATGATATCATCAAGTTTATCAAGAGTTCCTTCGTGAAATAAAAAGAATGCATCAATTACACAATAATACAAAATTGTTTTTACTGTTTTATCATGATACAGGTATAATGATTCTCTTTTTCCACTTAAAACAGATTAAAAGATAAATAAATATTTCACATTCTGCTGTAAAATTAAATACATGTGCATGTCAATGATTTTATCATGGTAAATACTGTTCTCTTTGTCACTCAAAGACATGTTAAAAGACAAACAAATATTGCACACTTACAGGTTAATGAACGCGTATTACTTGTTAGGAGAGAAATAAGACAAAATAATGCACACGCGCTGATGTTGATGCGTCTAATGCACGAGCCCCGAAAGGAAGGAAGGAGTGCATTAGACGCATCAACATCAGCTGTCTTTGATTTACATGTACCTCTTCCCTAGTAAAAGTGGCACAATTGTGATTTTACCCTTTCGTTGTTAACTAAACATATCTCGAGATTAAGCAAGATCAAGCAATTTGAACAGAACAAACAACGTTTGAGAGCTAAGACTGCGCCCTTGACGTTGATGTAAATATTATGTCACAACGGTATTTTCTAATTGCCACAGAGGGCGCTTTTCACCTGCACAGTTTTTTTAGAGACAGGGTGTATAGATTGGCGATCCGTACTTGTTTGTTAGTACTTTTTATTTTGTTATGGTTGTTATCTTTTTTTTTTTTTAAATCTTTTGTATTTTGCATTTCTTTGCCATGACAGGTAGCGAATTACGGCCTTGGCGGGTTTTATAAATACCATAGGGACGATTATACAGTAAGTGAAACAATTGTGGTACTTCTGGAGATTTTAGATATGCCTCATTAGGCCTAAGGAGCGTACCAACTAACCCACCTTAAGTTTTCCATCCAGCAAACTAAGTAGAGATATTGCGATTTATAAACCCAGCGATCTATTAATATTCAAACCACTTTCCTATAGACGAATCCAACGAGCCAAGTCATGGTCAGGATTTGGTCGGCCATTTTTGGGTCCCCGCAACACCAAAAAGTCGCTTAAAATCGATGTTAGATTCTTTTGTGTTGTAAACTGTCATCATTCTTTTGTCTACGTGTAACACGGGTGATAGAATGCAGTTTAAAATACCCTCCAAGGCCGCATTATTTCACATTTTAGATGAGATTGAGCCGACGGGGACCCAACTTTGGCAGCCATTGAGGTATAGGAATGCGTGAAATTGGATTCGTCTATATCGAAGCGAGGTTGCGTATCTAGCCAGTGTTGCACGTAATGAATGTGGAGACATCGTTGAAAATGCACAAAATGTGTCAATTTTACAATATGTGAGTGGACACTACGAATGAACCGTAAACTCGGCAAATTGTATTCTGAGATACAGTGCAAAATGTGCCGCAAGTCGTATTCATAGGTGTCTCAATTAGGCGCGACATGTTTCTCATTTGACAGCGTTTAAACCAATCAATAATCCTATTGCTGAAGAGGATAATAATCTTCTACATATAAAATCATTATATAGGTCTAGTCGTTGTTTGCTTTGGCTAAATCCTGTTCAAGTGGTGCGTTACAATTGCATTGTATTTTGGCTGGGTATGTATAACCAACAATAATAATGAGAGGACATTCCTGTACCTCGTTGACTCGGGGATGATTTGAAATGACCGCCAATTATGACTTTATTACCAGCAAAGTGGAAAAAGAGACACATATAGAACCGAAAATGGTACCATTTTGTTGATGGAGCAGAGTTCAACATACCATAACCCCGCTTCTGGTTATCGTTTGAAGTCAAATGATATACTATTTTAAAGCTTATGATATAGATTTTCTAAACACGAAATAAAATAAAATGACCGGGGCCGAGTTTACGGCTGATTCGTAGTGTTCAGTCACATATGTTAAAGACTGTCAAGGATAAAGAACATACGAAGGAAAGTCCAACTATTATTATGATCATAATAATGAGTTCATTCGTTTACGTTGTTCATTGAAATGCATGTGAGATCGGCCGTATAAAAATGACATTACGATGTGCCTTTTTGATACAAAGGTACTTTGCATACCCACGGCCACTTTGAAATTGATTTTTTACGGCGTTACGTTCGCCACGAAACCAGGCCACGAAAAATTATCATTTTGAAAATAAAGTCATGATATATGCATGTAGTAGTCCTTAATCTTCAGAAATACTGTTTTTTTTTAAAATAATTCGGAAAGCACTGAAAAACAATCAATTGTTGTAAATTGTTCTAAAATCAAATGAGGCTGAATACACGTTATTGTATCGCCGTTAAAAACATGTTTTACCCCTTCAGAATTTACCATGTGTAGCGTTTCTGTACTGTTTTCCTAAGCCTTTTTAGAGCGTTTTATTTAAAAAGCGCCCCAAGAATTGGTGCCAAAATCACTTGACCCCTTTCGGCTCGCCAACAATTTCTTGCCCCCCCCTCAATTTTACCCTCCCCCGGAGTTCATAATTATAGCACAGCCCCTTACGGAAATAAAAGTTTTCTTTATACTTTATTTTAACAACGTAAACAGGAAGGAATAGTGGAAGATACTCAGGGAAAACGTATAGCAACTGTTTTATTCTACGTAAGTATATAAATCACAAACTCAAACTTAGATACGTTGCGGCCTTATAAGACCACAAAGACCAGCCGTGACCTTAAAATGACCTCTGATGACCTCGAAATTACTATGGGCAAAATTGTCAACATCGTGAAGTTTAATAACAAATAATGAATTTGACCTTTACTTGACCTCTGATGATCTTCATCATATTTTGAATCAGATCAACATCACGTAATTAATCATGATGCAGTCATGTCTACAGTAGAATTCATCTCGACCTTTGCAGGACTTAAACCCCATTAAAAGCTATTAAACCAAGATAACACTCATTGAAGCAGCTCAACTGATTAAATCAGATCTTCTCTGGTTGTGTACAAGTGTCTGTTTTCAATGTGCGACATCGCAATAAAGCTGGTATTACAGCTTCAGTTGGGTAACCGATTATAAAGGAAACGAAAGGAAACAATGGTATGTGTACCATTGTTCACGAAATGACACAAAGACCTGCTTTTTGTTAACCAGCATTCTTCAAAATGAGCAACATAATGATTGTTGACTTAACACAGTTTGGAAATAATTTCTTCATATTTTTTTGGTGTTATCTGTCGTTTACATATCCTTCCTAAAACACAAAAGTGCGACCCTCTCCAAACATCTAAATTAGCTAAACATTTAGGACATGTTACAAAACTTTATTTTCTAGAACCTATTTAGAATAATTTAAATGTAGCTTTTACCGTTTTTTTTTTGGCATCCTTCAGAAGTGAGCGGTCCGATACCAATATTTTCGGTCAAATCTCCATTCAATTAACACGGGGAGTTGGCTAGCTATGCCTTGCCCTCACTCATATTTTACAAAAGTGCGACCATTTCTGAACATCTAACCTAGCTGTAATTTTAGGTCATGTTAGAGAAATATATTTGCTAGAAGTTTTGGAGAATAAATAAAATATTGGCTGGTTATTTTTCACACAGTGATGTTAACTAGGCAAGTGTCCATTCTCCCAACATACATCATTTGTTGAGGTCACACGTCAATGGTGAGAGCACTGTGTATTGTGTATAGGAAAACGGACAGTAACTGCAGTATGTTGGACAAACTTGGACAAGCAATTTAACCCCTTTTGACCTTTGGTTGACATCTTGTGACCTTGACATGACTTCCATCATATTTTAAATCATATCAGGATTACATATACTAATTTTCGTTCAAATTGGACAAATTATAACCCAATATGCACCTAATGCTAGAGCCCTATTGGCATCATTCTGATGATCACTGCACTTAACATGCAACAATATTTTTAGTAATCAACCCTATTTGACCCCTAGATGACCTTGAATTCAAAATATTGGTATACTCCATAGACAACATTATAATGTCAATGCATAAGTATCAATCGCATCTCTGTATCATGTAATCTGTAGGAAATGAAGCCTTTGTAGGTATTTGGTTATGTATACAGGAAATTCCCTGTTATAATGACCTTATACCTCAAATGTAAACACCATTTTTAAAAATAATTGGTAAGACCAAGGCCAAACCAATTATTTAAACGTTTTTACTGACGACGACACATTATTTGGTTGTAAGGCAGTAACCTTTATTTCTATTATTTTGACGCAAAAATTAAAGAGAAATATTAGGGACGCACCATTAGACTTCAAGGGGTGGTTAGGAAGTTTTGAAAAAAAAAATTCCACCACTACATGAGCAAAAAAAACCCCATTCCCCACCAACACTAAAAAACATCAACTTTCCCCACCTGTGTATAAATGCATAAAATTAAAAAAAAATTAAAAACTTGCCGCCTCCGGCGGCGAAAAAATAAATTCGGTCCTCCCTTTAAGTTTAATGGTGCGTCCCTTACCTTTTCCCCAATTAATATTGAGAGTCGTTTACATCACGGTAAAGAGCTTACGCGTATCTACCCCGGAGTATCCACACGTAATAAGTGACAGCTCGTATCGCGGAATTATTGTACGCGTAACGTAACCAGTTGTAACGTTTTGCGTAGAATGTGCTACGGCTATTGACCTTATTCAGGGCTCTCATGTGATGTGTTTTAACAAATTAGAGATCACGTTTCTGACAAATAGGCAATAGGGGTAATAGAAATAAAGAAATAAAGGGTACAGCATTATCCTTTACACCCAAATAATGTGTCCGAGGCAGTAAAAATGTAAATAATGAGTGAGGCGCAGCCATACACATTATCTGGTTAACAAAGTTCTTTGTATCTGATCCAGAATGTTCTTGTGTACCATAGTGCAGTTATGTCCACGGCAAATTCACCGTGACCTTTCCAGCCATAAACCCGCTTAGTGAAGATTAAACCGATATATGCAGTACTAAACCATTATAGTAATCTACTGTCCAATGCAAATTTATTACCACGTGATAATATTAATCCAATGATCGCATTGTCCGCTACGGTCGACTAATCGATAATGATGCTATTGACATGTACGAGCAGAGCTCCACTGACAGAGTTTTGGGGTATTTTTCACTGGTTTGCTGTCATTTACTCATCAAGGCGGTCCCCCGTTATTATAAGGACTATGCTAATTATTTAAAGATTGACATGTAGAGAATAAACCATACTTGATTGACAGAAAGTACTAAATTTGTACCTATTACGGTTTCGTGACACCAACCTTCCAAATACGACCAAGCCAGGGCTGCCCGGTGAAGCAAAATGTGCATTGGAATAACACAGGAGTTTGGATAGATGGCAGGATTTGTATAGTCCCCCGTTATTCAAGCTTGTACCTGGTTGAAAATTCAGATATTGTGAAAAGAATAAGTAATTGAAACAGAGCAAGTACTAAAATCATAGCCTTTATACTTTTTGATATATATGACGCTAACTAGTTCATCTCATATATCTACAACACAGCGCTACCAGTAGGGTTCAATTGCCTATTGTGAGTGCCCCTGTGTTGTGTGCATACATGTAGTTAACAATAACTGCATGATGCGCTTCAACAACAACTGTTGTCTTTATCAACACCGGGGTAGTGACTGCTACTGGCAACCGACGCTAGAAGTAGTTCTAGCGTTGATCTTGGAGTTGCCAGTTGGTTCTCCTCCAAGAAAACATCACTAAACATCACATCGGAACAATAAAATATCACTAAAGACGAAAGCTATTAACATGATTAAAGGCATGAATTGAAGAAAGTTATGGATATCATAATAATTACCTGCAGATATGGCAAAAAAAAAAGTCAAATGCGAAATGCGGTTATCTTTTTTTTATTTTTTTTTATGAAAACAAAAATACCCTTTGCGTTGCAAATTGGAATGGGAATTTTACACTATGCTCGTTTGTTGTGTAATGTGTAAATGTTTACTCCAGTTGTGTTTTATATTATTTTTGCGGTTTTCCCGGTTTTTTTTCCATTTTTTTTCTTTGTAAGTGAAAAAATTAAAATGCGCACAATAAGCCGTCAAAAACGAAATGCGAGCTACAGGAAACAAACTTGTTTTTTTGGCCTAAAGGCAAATCGACCGTAGTATTGGACAAAGCTGATTATGAAGAGAAAGTTACTACCATGCTTGGCGACAAGAAGACGCACTACCTCATATTTTACCTTTAGAGGTAAAATTTACCGCCAGTTTGTTGGTACTACCATGGGCAGCCCGGTATCTCCGATTGCAGCTAACATATTCATGGAAGCTCTCAAACAGCAGGCGATCGCTACGGCACCCTTAGATTGTAGACCGAAGCTATGGCTGCGTTATGTGGATGACGTTTTGGAAGTTATTAACAAAGATTGCGTCCAGCAGTTCACCGACCACATCAACCAATTTGACAAATCGGGGTTCATAAAGTTTACACTTGAACAGGAATCCTAAGGTAGCCTTCCGTTCCTGGACACGTTCAGCGTTTTTCTATTGATCATACGGTATATTAAAGAATCATATCGGTTAGAGATTAAACCGGAATATTCCTGCTCACCGTGATTTTCTACTGCGCTAAATATCGGGTAAATACCCGATGCAGCTGATGTCATTTGCATATTTGCCGGTTGTCATCCCCCAACATCGCGATTAAACCTTTCAAAGCTTTAGTACTCCACTGTGGCGAACCGGAATACGAAGGGTGTGGTTTTCTATTGACAAAAGCCGGCTTTTCTCTCCGGAAAAACTCCTAGTTTTAGAAGGATAAATGCCGGTGGAATAACGGAGAAAATTTAGCCGGCATTCGCGGCCAAAAACCGGAGGATGGCATTTTCTACTGGTCATTTTTCATTCCCAAACCGGATAAAAGCCGGCTTTTTACTCCAATAGAAAAACGCTGATAGATAGTGAAAAAGAGGAGGACAAAGTGGAAGAAGAGGAGAAAGTCAACGAAGCCCTTAGAACATGGGGGTATCCTGATTGAACCTTTAAAAAGGTCAAAGACCAGTTACAATGTGTCAAACCCAAGAAAGTGAGCAAAAAGACTGATGACAAAACCAGGAGCAAAGGCATGGATGAAGAGTTACAACATTTCTACTGCGATGAAACCGCACAACACTCTCAGAAAACAGCTGGTACATCCTAAAGACAAATGTGATCCTCACAACACCACGGACCCAGTTTATAAGATCCCCTGCAAGAACTGCGACATTTCCTACTTATGCGAAACATGTAGAAAGTTTGGCACGCGAGAATTGAGGCAGAGAAAATGAGCAAACCGGTAACCACCAGAGCAGGTAGAAAGGAATCGGTAACAATCACGCACAAGTCATTGGATTGGGGGGGGGGCTGAGGTAATCGGCACGGAGCAAAATAGTTACACTCGCTGGATAAATGAGGCTATAGAAATAAGAAAGAGAAGGAGCACCGCCAGGAACAGAGACGAAGGGCAGTACCAACTGTCTCACATATATGATGAGTTTCTGAAAAAGGATCCAACAAATTCCTTGGATGAAAACCAGCTGGCAAGTCCAAGATCAACGCTGAAACTACTTCTAGCGTCGGTTGCCAATAGCAGCCACTACCCATCAAGTGTTGATAAAGACAACAGGTGTTGTTGAAACGTACACAAGTTAGTGAATATTCTGGATCAGATACAAAGAACTTTGTTAATCAGTTTACTATACCGATCCTGATTAATCTGTGCAATCACATTAGTTACACGTTTTTACTGCCGCGTAATGTTATGCGTAGAATGTGCTACGGCTATTGACCTTATCGAGGGCTCTCATGTGATGTGTTTTGACAAATCAGAGATCGCGTTTCTGAAAAATGGGCAGTAGGGGTAATAGAAATAAAGAAATAAAGGGTACAGCATTATCCTTTACACCCAAATAATGTGTCATCGGCAGCAAAAATGTAAATAATTAGTGAGGCGCAGCCGTACACATTATTTAAACATTTTTACTGCCGAGAACACATTATTTGCGTGTAAAGGATAATGTTGTACCCTTGATTTCTATTCTACTGCCACAAAATAGTGCGATTTTATAGAGAGAAAATATCACTTTTTTGCCCAATTATTTGAAGTTGTTTACTCCAATGTGGAACGCGTACGCACAGCCAAAGCGTAAGTGACAGCGATAATTGCGGAAATATTGAATGCGTAACCAAGCTTTGCGCGTAGAATGTGTAAAGGCGCCATGATGCTACATCGTGCTTTGCTTTGCGCTGTTATACGAGAAGAACATAAAGTTCGTTGCCATGACATTTTATTGTTAATTATAAAAGGTCTTTCCCGTGATGCGTTTCAACAATAAGCCCAATCGGCATTGGAAGTTTGCAATGCATTGTGGGACAGTTTTTGCAGTTTTAGGACACTTTGTCCTTTGACCTATCGGGAAAATTGCTGTAATTATTAATAATTTATTTATTATTGTCATAATTTTATCATTAAAAATATTTAAATAATTAATTCATTTAATAATAATGTTTTTTAAGTTTGTTTTTATTCTAGTAACACGTTTTAAATTATATTTTGTACGCACAAAACCCGAATTTTTCTGAATTTTCCAGATAGGTCAAAGGGCAAAGTGTCCTAAAAAAACCGGAAGTTACAATAGCGATTTGGCTTATTTACAGTGCGTAATTTTGAATAATGTTTCGCGATCGAGGAGGTAATATAATTAGGTATCAGATTAGGGCTTAGGTTATCATCAGGTTCAATATAGCTACTGTGTTTTCGGACTGACCTGTAATCGTAATTTCAATTAAGAATATGAATTTCAATTCAAATTATATTCAATTCTGTTTTATATTCTTTGATAAGTGGGTGTGTTTTTTTCATGACCTTGCCTTCATAAGCTTCATCAATTTTGAAGGTCATTATCATAGCGTAAACCAAGGGCTCTGTGTTCATCCATTTCACTTACACGCAAACCTTAACCTCGTTAACTTCGGTCTTTATCTAGCAAGCAATTGAACAATTAGTTGTTGTTGTTTTTTTCAATCACGTTACTTATACGTTACAGCTATCAGAAGTTGAGGCAGGAGGCTTTACAGTGTTTCCAGAGCTTGGTATTTATATTCCACCCGTTAAGGTAAATTTGGCTAATCCAGTTGAATTCCATTAACCCCTATGGAAAACACGACCTTAATCTTCCACACAGCGTTTCCTCAATGGGTGACTCTGTTAGAAATCAACACTCCCTGTGTGAGATATTAAGGTCATGACTTCCATAGGGGTATGGATTTCAACTGGAATTGCCCATATTATAGCTACTTCGGCCCGGGCTTCAACCCTTTTCCATATGGAGACCTGAGCGCAAGAAGACCGCAAGTCCACTTGGCCCCTCAACATGTATACACTAAAGTTGCGTATAGTTTCATATAGTTTGGTAATGTTTTATACATGTTCAGGGGCCAAAACAAATCTTTCACAACTTTTCATGATGTTTTCACCCTGGAACCTGTCTTAAACATTATAAAACCCTAAGAAACTATACGTAACTTTAGTGTATACATGTTGAGGGGCCAAGTGGACTTACGGTCTTCTTGCGTTCAGGTCTTCATATTATTATGAATTTTATTTTGGGAAACAGCAGGCTCTCAACACGCGATATTCAAAATTCCCACGCCGAAATGTTCTAGTGCAATGACGTATCCCGTAATAGTTACTTGTGCTCAATTGGCGTCAGCCTTGATTGTATTACTGGGACGTTATTGCACTAAACAATTTCAGTGCCCGGGAATTTGGAATATCGCGTGTTGAGACGGCTGTTTTTATTCATATTTATGGCCAATACGAGCTTGTTTAAAATAAATTCGCGTGATTCGTGCTTGATAGTTACTTTTCAACATATAAAGCAAATATTGCCGGAGATATCCTTTAAACTAACTTAACTAACAAAACCTAGTGGCAACCTTTCGAAATGTAAATGGTGCGAACAAAAAAAATCTGTAAAAACTACCTCGGGCGTTATATTGTAAAATATGTTTTGATGAAGAAAAATTGGTGATGAGGCTGCCGATCGGGTCAAGTACCTTTAATATACTCTAACAATAATCACGTTACAGGTGGGATTGAATGTGCTTCTTACCCATGTTTGGCAGGAGGAACATATCATGAAGGACCTTTAAATGTTTACAAAACGCTTTCTTTCACATTGTTTTCTGACATATTTCGCTATAACATTTTGTCAAAATTATCAAAACATTTTGGTAGTGGTTATTTTTATACAAAAGTCTTTTTTTTGCACAATCCAATTATTTTTTCCGGGAACGTTATATCAAATTATTTTGACAATATACGTTTGAAAAAATTCTAAGATCCTTCTGGAATTTTTGGGGTAACCATGGTAACAACGGATCCCAATATAGACTTACCTAACCCAAAGGTATCAGCATCATTGGCTTAGGAAGATTTTCAATAATAGGGGGGGGGGGCTGAAACTTGAAAAATAAACTGTGGGCCACACTGGGGGATGCGCGTTTCCCCCCTCGCTGTCAGTAATTTGTGCAAAATTTAGGTGACAAAGACCCATTTTCCCCATTTTATCACATTTTTTTAACTTCACCTAGGATTATTGGGGGGGGGGGTGAAAGGTATTCCAGCCCCCGCACCAAAATTATTGAGGGGGCTGAGCTCCTCCCAGCACCCGGTTCCTAAGCCTATGAGCATACTGATAAAAACATATGGTCTAATTGGAGCAATTCTACTGCCTTTTTGTTTTCTTTTTGTTTTTATTATATATTTTCAGGGTTTTTAATGATATTTTTAAACAAAAATGTAGACAATGAAAATCAATCTATATAATCTTATCTATGCAATTTTTATATCTAACCTACGTTACACTAATATGACAATAGATAGTTGTGATTTTAAGTATTTGAATCATATGTTACTACACATCCTGTGAATCTAAATAATAATATAGTTTTGCCTGATTCGTAGGAAGGTTAATTATTATTCAAATCCCGTGTTACGTGTTGTTTCGTTTGCAGGGTAGTGCTGCATTTTGGTATAACTACTTAAAGAATGGTAAATCTGATCCCGACATGTTACATGCAGGATGTCCTGTGCTACTCGGTGAAAAATGGGGTGAGTATGTAAATAACATTTTATTTTATTTTTAATGTGAAGTTATCAAAACTAAATTTTTATAGTTGATAAAAAGATGATTCCCCTTCAAAGCCATGATTTGACTTTGTCATTGTTTGAACGGTATCGCTATTCAATATGGGATCCCAGCAAACACAAAAACGTTTTTAAAACGGTTTAAATAAGTTATATTTTGGCTTTTGGTTTAGGTAAAAACGTTTTAATAACATTAAAATGTCGGGTTATATAAAGGTCATGATAACGTTTTAAAACGTTTTGTATGAAAACACACTACAACAATATTTTTAAATGTTTTCAAAAATGTTATTGTAAACTTCTTTTTGCAAACATTTTTGCCAAATATTGTGTCAATACTTAAATAACATTATGTTAAAATATTTGAACCCAGCAAACACAGAAATGTTCTTAAAATGTTTTTTCAAAACGTTTTAATAACATTTAAATGTCGGTTATATAAAGGTCATGAAAACGTTTTTAAAACGTTATTGAAAATATTTTGGGCAAACATTTTTCGCAAAATATTTTTTCAACTCCCAAAATAACATTCTGTTTAGAATGTTTTGTATCAAGTTTTCAAGAATGTTTTTGGAATGTTATTAAAACGTTTTATACCCTTTATATAACCCGACATTTAAACGTTTTCTGTGAAACATTTTTGTTTGCTGAGCAGTAAATTATCAAAAATGTTTTTTAATTTTATGAAAACGTTTTATACTCTTAATATACCTTTTATATAACCCGACATTTAAACGTTTTCTGACAATTTTTTTTAACCTTTTGCGAATAATGTCGAAAACGTTTTGTGTTTGCTGGGCGAACAGCCCATTAGTCCCAAGAGTCGTTAGTCTGAAGAGGGTTTAGGACATTTTATGTTTAAAAGGCATATCTATTGCAAAAACAAGTTTAACTCCATTCGAAGAGAATAATTATTACATTACAAGTTGACACTCGTTACAATTTTTTTATTTGTATTTGTCCTGAAAAAAAAATTGATTTCCAATGATGACGTACAATACATGAAGAGTAGTCACATCCGAGCCAGTTACGATTAGAGTTATACTTATGTTTTGAGTTAGTCTTAGGGTTATGTTTAGGATTATGCTTAGCGCTTAGATTATTTGTCGAGCGAAGTTTAGGGTTAGGGTAAGGGTATTGCTAAGGTTATTTTGTCAATTAAATCTAATACTGGAACTAAAACTTGCAACTCACTTTGCTACATTGCGCCCGCAAACTTCAGACTTCATCTGGAGTGAGTTGCAAATTTTAGTTCCAGTATTAGATTTGATTTACAAAATAATGTTTTTAACTACTGGATGAATAATCTACACCAAGATATAGGTAGTGCTTAGGGTTTATAGCTAAATTATTTGAACTAATAACCCTTGTAACTATCGACCTGTAACCTATGTAATATACATTGACAGTACAGTATGTTATAAATTTATGTTACCTCGTACCCTTATTCCTATATTTTTGCATTGTACAGCTTCCAACCTTTGGATACATGAATATGGCCAAGAATTTAGACGAAGATGTGGCTTGACTGAAGACGACATATATTAAAAGATGCTTACAAATTAGAAAACAATACGCACGACTCTAGTTTGTTTTTATAGTACACCAGGTGCTGGGGCGATACTGTCGAAACCTTTCCTAAGGGTGTGATCGTTATTTCGACAGGGGAATGGACATTTTGAGTGCGGAACCCGAAATATTTTTTTGGGTCTTGATGGGGAACGCGAAATTGTTCGTTGAACCAGCAGGGGGGGATTGTTAACTTTTAAATGGAGAAATTCGGGAAAACAAGGGGGAATCTGAAAATTTTGAGCGGACGTGAATTTTTTTGTCGATATTTTTTCCAAAACGCCCATTCCCCCCTGCCGTAAATAACGATCAGTCCCTAAGTTACATGCTAACAATTTATATCAGATAATACAAAGCTATAGTCTAAATTACATTATCATAGATATACTACGACGTGTACCTACTTGGAATTGCCAAATTCGATGTGTATGTACCTATTGTTGTGTAATTGCTATAATTTCCCATATAATCGTTTCTCTTTCATTGACCTATTCTATTTAATAACCACCACCCACTCCCACACCGAAAGATTGTTCTCCATAAAAAGTGGGAAAAATGTGGCCGATTGTGGATTTCCAAACCATGCAAACGAAAGGTGTCACATTTTAGGCATAATTGTGCCAAAACAGGGAGGTACAGGGGCTTTGTTGATTTTAGATTGAATAGCCAATTTTCATTTCATTATTTCGGTTTAAAATGGATAGAAAACCTAGCAAATATTTACCCAAGAAATAGCAAATATTTAATTTGACAAACCAGTGAGTTAAGAGTAGGTTAGATATTAAAATATTACTAATATTATTTTATCATTTTTTTGAAAGAATGTCACAATTAAACTTTGAACATATTGATAGACATCTTTACTACGGCTTTGCTTTAAACTGTGAATATGATATTTATTATTTATTATATTTAGAGTCGATAAGAGCAATAAAACAAGTGTAACCTTAATGTAACATTGACCAACAGTAACTTTTATAACATTGACCAACAGAGGGGTTAATTGCGACAAAAAGTAATCTTAATGTAACATTGACCAACGGTAACCTTGACCAACAGTAACCTTAATGTAACATTTCCCCAACTTGGCGCTATTTGTGCCGTTTATTCAATGTGATATAGACTGAGTATCGAAAGTTATTCAGTGCGATATAGACTGAATATTCGAGAGACAAGGTTGATACTATGATACATGTTATAGCACTCTGCGTCATTCCTCCTTGGAAGAATTGGCATTGTAACAAGCAACACCGCTAAACATCTAGCCCCGGTCTCCCCTACATAATAGCCAGGATTTCCCAATTTTATGCACTTACATTATGACATTAGGCGGAGGCGCCGTATTTAACGTTAGCTTTGGACATTTCTTTATTGTCCAACCGACTTACCCGGTGAAAAATAAAGAAAAATAATTATATATCCAAAGCTAACGCTAACTATGGCGCCTCCGTCTAATGGTCATAATTATGGGGAGTGTAATTTACTTATTTTGATATCACTGGATAGAGCGGACCCAGACACATTTTGTATAAAAGGGATTGGTATAGAAATACATAAATTTCACGTCTTTTACTTAGTATTTCCTTTATCAGCCTAATTGATCGCATTTACCCAGAAATCTGAGAATCAATAAAAACAATATAAAACTTGTACAGCTGTTGAGTTTAATTTTGGTATGGGTAGAGCGTAATATCTACATATGAATATCTATATACTAATAGATTGGATATAAACTCAGGCTACTATTAGCATGATTAGCAAGTAAAACGATAGTTATAAACAACATTTATTTTAATTTTAGACTTTTTTATAGTCTATTTTTTCTTCATTTCAGCTTAATTTAGCAGTTGTCATGGTTGTGTGTAAATTCCTATTACTATTAGATACGTTGTAATAAAACACGATTTTAAATATTTGTATATTAAATTTCTCTGAGGGTTTGCAGCAAAATTGATATTTTATTTTCCTTGGTATGGGTTTCAGTTGTGGCTAGTAGTCAGGTAATGATGATGGTGATGATGATGATGATATGATGATGATGATGACGACGACGACGACGACGACGATGATGATAATAATGATGACGATGATGATGATGATGATGATGATGATGATGATGATGATGATGATGATGATGATGATGATGATGATGATGATGATGATAATTAATACACAAACGACAAGAGGAACAAACATGCCTAGCATGTAATTCTATTTTAACATGGAAACGTTTGACCTCTTATCTTCTCGCAAACTAATTAAGATTATGCATATCTTATCTCTTCAATAAACATTGTAAAAGTCGATTTGGCCTTGACACGTGGGGCTTGCCGAAAATGTGAGCATGTCTACTATTTCCATGCTGTGAGTGATACCATAGAAACGTGCTCTTTGTTTAAACATTACAAGTAACATGAGTGGCAAACATTAATGTTTCATATTGCTTGCAACCCCCCCAAAGCAATGTTGGAGCCAATACTAGACCAATTGTCCGTTCCTGTCTCAGTATCAAAACAACATTGACTGGTGGGTAGGGGAGGGGGTTGAGAATTTCATACTAAATTAAATCCCTCATCACTGCCATTATCGTCACCATCACGACTCTAATAATCATCTGACATCAGTTATATTATCCATCATCATCATCATCATCATCATCATCATCATCATCATCATCATCATCATCATCAACAACAACAACAACAAAAACAACATCATCATCATCATCATCATCTAAACCATCATCATTATCACCATCATCATCACCATCATCATCATCATCGTCGTCGTCATCATCATTTACACTATAGCCACACAAATAGAAGTCTTACATTAACTGCAAGTCATCAGAAAAACAAATTATTGTTTTATTACTGTGCGCACAGTTTGCAACAACAACATCAACTGCTAGATTATGCTCAAATGAAAAATAAAATAGACTTTCAAAAATCTATAATGAAAAAATATTTTGTTTATACTTGTTTGGATACCACGGAGCAAAGTAATATTATCTTAGCATGTATTTGCTCCCCGACCGTATGAGGAATCCCCCTTGTCATGTAATAGCGTGACTATCTCCTCCCAAAGCTTTTTATATCCCAGAAATACTTTCCGTGTCTCTCCAAATTTTGAGCCAATGTTTCCTTGTCATTCCAATTGACCCCTATATTGCGTTTATTTATATTAAAAATCTCGCGTCGAGGTTTTCCAAAGTTTAAAAAATAACGGTTAGTTAAGGGATCTAGAATGAGCGTTTATGGCGTTTCGACAGTATTTTTTGTGGGACATGAGAGCACCTCAGACGTATCGAATTGCATTCTGAATACGAAGCATGTCTTTCTGATATCAAATAATTTTCATTTTTGAAATTCACGATATAATACAAATTTTATGACAAATTATTAAAATTTGATATTTGTCAAATTTTTGATGTATAGCAGTCCTCGAAATAAATTTGATAAATCTAATGATATATTCTTAAAGTGTATGTAGCTGGGAGGAAAAGCCGACGATCAATTGAAAATTTTGACCTTTTATATTGAAGATATGGAATTTATTCCCCCAAAGACCCTTTTTTTGATGTTTTGGGAAAAAAAATCCATATCTTCAATACGAAAGGTCAAAATTTTCAATTGATCGTCGGCTTTTCATCCCACCTACATACACTTTAAGTATAAATCATCAGATTTATAAAGTTTACTTCAAGTACTGTTAAATATCAAAAATATCAATTTTAATGATTTGCCATAAAATGTGTATTACATTGCGAATTTCAAAAATCAAAATTATTTGATATCAGAAGGACATTCTTCGTATTCAGAATGCAATTCGATATGTCTGATGTGCTCTAATGTCCCACAATAAATACTGTCCAAACGTTCATACCCCACCCCTTAATGAAAAAAGAAGAAGTGAAATTTAGCAACGCGACAAGGTTTATTTGCCCGTAATAGAATTCTATTGTATTCGCTATTGTATCCGCTATTGTATTCTATTCATATTCTATTCATAAAAACTACTGCAGGAATCGCGGCATACACAGTTATTGCTGGTCTCTACCGCCGGCGTTTCGCATTTATTAAAATTCAAAATGATCGGATACTCTTACAATTATAGACTTATACCCGCTTTTTATATAATATTAACAAATTGCAATTATGAAAACTAAAAACTTTTAAAGTGAAATATATTTACCATCGAAAATATATCATACTTAATTGTATATAATCTATATTGAACTAACCCTGAAGTGCCCAATTATATCAAATGAAAATTCATACTAGCACCTATGGGCATCTGTCGACGTATAACAATGTTCATCTTTCGTTCATGCTTCACACCTAACTCATTTATTTACACATTGAACGCAAGAAGCATATTGGAAAGGCTAGCATCGAGCGATGGTTATATCTAGCCTCATAGGCCTATAATTACATGTATGTACTATGTGTTATCGCATTGCGGCCCATTATGGTTGCAGAAAGAAATTACGCGTGCGGTACATTACGGTATAATTTATATCCAGTCAGAAATTATCCGGATACTTGGCCACTATAAACACTAGCAGTATATGTATGTAGGGTAGATCGATATCCTTTTCAACCGAAGGATATTGTATTTGCACTATAAACACGCCAGTATTAATTGTGTGTGGTATTACCGGAAGTAGGAGCTTCTTCATGATGGGTAGACACTAGTAATTTGATAAGTAAAATAGCTGGATGAGGTATGTAGCTGGTTGTGGTGGTTACGGGTCGTTAAAACCACTAACCGCGAAATATGGATATCCAACTAGTTTGCCCCGCAGGGCCATAAAGAACCACTAACCGTGGATATCCAACTCAAAAAAGCATCAATATCTACCAATAACCGTTTCAAAACGTACAAAAGGGCCAAAGTTTAAAAAAAATTGCTTTTCACCCTTTTCTAAACTTGGTCCCATTTATCACACTAATACTCGGGGAGCTAGGACCACTTTCTGTACACCCCCACAGGACCAAACCAAACCAACTTTTTTAGGTTCCTGAGATAACCCCAAAACATAATCAGTATGTTCCCAAAAATATAAACTGGACCCAAGGGGGGTAAAAGGTCATCGAACTTTGCATAGGGTCAAAATTTTTGTTTCATCAAAACGAACATTTTGACACCTCTTTTGGCAAAATCGGAGCCCCCATAGAGGCAAAAACGTGACCTTTGACCTTTTTGGTTATAACTCAAGATCGGTACATCCAAGATAGGTCAAACTATACATTTTTTGAATCCTTGTGACTAGGGAAATACATTGGAATGGTTTTCAACACAATTTGAGCAAGTTTGAAATTTTGACCCTATGCAAAGTTCGATGACCTTTTACCCCCCTTGGGGCCAGTTTATATTTTTTTGGAACATCCTGATTATGTTTTAGGGTCATCTCAGGAACCTAAAAAGGTTGGTTTGGTTTGGTCCTGTGGGAGGTGCACAGAAAGTGGTCCTAGCTCCCCGAGTATAACCGCGAAATGTGGATATCCAACTAGTTTGCCCCACAGGGCTTCAAAATATCACTAACCGTGATATGTGGATATCCAACTGTTTTGCCCCGCAGGGCCATAAAGAACCACTAACCGTGGATATCCAACTCAAAAAAGCATCAATATCTACCAATAACCGTTTCAAAACGTAAAAAAGGGCCAAAGTTTAAAAATTACCCCGCAGGGCTACAAAGAACCAATAATCGCGATAATGGATATCCAACTAGTTTGCCTCGCAAGGCTACAAAGAACCACTAATCGCGCAATATGGATATCCAACTCAAAAAAAGTATCAATATCTACCAAAAAACGTTTTAAAACGTAAAAAGGGGCCAAAGTTTAAAAACTCTTTCCTGTGTGGCTTTTCACCCTTTTTTAAACTTGGTCCCATTTATGAAAGTTTCTAAAGACCCATACAGAGTCATCTATACCTGTTGGTTTTCTTAGTTGTCAGTGTTTATTTCGTAGAGTAAATGAATTAATGTTCGTGCGTGATTGAAGTATTTCCGTATTGACGTTATAATGTATTTTGATTTAAGAAAAAGTAGCAAATACTCACTTTCTTACATTTTTCATCGTCATGTTGGAGTCTGCGCCTTATGTAGAGATGTAGGGCCTATATGCAGCAGGTTGACATACAGTCGATTTGCTAAGTATAATAATCCACTACTTTTTATATAAACACACAATATAATAAAATATAAACCTTCTATAATGTTTTTGATAATAGGCCTACATACATTGACATAGCCTAAGTCATATTGCACCGCTTTCGAACAGTCTCAAAACTGTTGCTAATTGTTGCATGGAAAAATTATGACACGTTCTTCATGTTATTATGATTAAATGGGACCAAGTTTAAAAAAGGGTGAAAAGCCACACAGGAAAGAGTTTTTAAACTTTGGCCCCTTTTTACGTTTTAAAACGTTTTTTGGTAGAATAACATTAATTTTGCAGCTGCAGCCACGATGATATCACGCAGTTAATTACTCTGCTTAAAATTGTGCGCGAGTGATATCTCACAGTTATATCCGACAGCCAAATAGTGCAGTGTCCACACGTAATTACTATTACCGGACGTAACGTTTCGATCGGTCTTAACAGCTCTTAACCCTGGTCATCTTCAGCTTTAAATTGTCGGATTTAAAGCACACTACGTCGGATATAACTATAATAGTTATATCCGACGCTCATTCACACTGCCACTTATATCCGATACTATTACCGACGTAATTTAAGTCCGGTAATAAGGGATTTAAGTCCGACTGTGTGAACACGACTTTTGTTATCTACCACTTGAACAGGATTTAGCCAAAGCAAACAAAGACAAGAACTATTCTATAGAAATAGGTAGAAGCTTTATATCCTCTTCAGCAGTAGTATTATTGATTGATTTAAACAGCGTTTGATAAGATACTTGTCGCAACGAATTGATACACCTATGAATACGACCTTCACATACATTTTACACTTGAACTCAGAATACAATTTGCCGAGTTTACGGCTGATTCGCCGCGTCCACTCACAAATATCAAATAGTCATAATTGGCGGTCGTTTCAAATTATCCCCGTTCAACGAGGTTCTGGAATGTCCTCTCATTGTTAATTGTTGGTTAGATATACCTAGACAAAATACAATGCTGTGTAACCCACCACTTGAACAGGATTTAGCCAAAGCACACATATTTAAGATATTTAAGGTATTTAAGAATTCTATAGAAATAGATAGAAGCTTATTATCCTCTTCAACAATAGGATTATTTATTGGTTTAAAAGGTGTTTGACTAGCGCTATCAAAATGAGATACATGTCGCACCAACTTGAGGTACCTATGAATACGACCTTCATTTATTACTAATAGGCCTACTGGTAAAGTGAAGAACAAACCTCCAATTGGATTTGTCATTAGGGGCTGTAGAAATTTCTCTTTAATGGATTTTCGGATAACCTTAGATAAACAATCAGGATTATAGCGCGCTATTTAATCTGATTAAACTGCGCGTGGGATGTATTTTTATTCGACGTTGAATACTTTTTGACGTCACAAAAAGTATTCAAATATTCTACGTAACATACAGAGTCTGTAGCTACCTTTACACTCATTCAAATGCCTTATTGATTCCTATAACAAGTTTCTCAAGGTTTGAAATTTACAAAAATATCAGCTGTTTCATCATGATTGTTCTGGACGCGCTGTTTCCCTATACATGGGTTCGATTTTGTTCTTAATTGTTATACGGACATGTTTGGATAAAATGCATTGTAAAAGATCGGATGTTTGATGTGCAGCAAAATTTGTATACTACACGAGCCAAACACCCGGCTAAATAGTCATAGATTATCTATATGATTCGAAAACAAAAATTTATTTCAAGGTGAGACTACTTTAATTATCGGCTCTTTGAGACTACATGCATTTTGATTCACTGATGTTTTATGATATATATATATATATATATATATATAACAAGTATTGTTTTTCAGGTGACTAACTTTGGAATTAAAAGTGCTCAAACCCATTACAGGTGAGCGTAAGAAACAAATTCAAAGTATAGACCTCTGGAAAAGGCAACCGTAACGTTACTACTAGTTTCACAGCAATATATATATATATTTACTGATATTATATGATACGATATGATATCGTTATGAATTCGGCAGATTGACGAATCGAGAATTTTGAGTAAATTGAGTTATTGTATGCTTATGATTATGTTTCAGGTGATCTTTTATTTCCACCCAAAATTAATGGTAAATGTTACTCCCTGACGTAGATACCAAAATTTTGATTTGGACGAATCGCGCCTGAGTGCAATTAATGAATTCGACCAAAAGACGAATCGTATACTTAGCTGTACAAATCAGGTTGATCTGTAGTATTGTATAGCTGGAAACCCCGAATTTTCTATATTAAATGTCTTATACTATTATATTTGATACCAATGGATAGCTATAGGTGTCATCTATCCAGTGATAACAATATACGTACAAACATTCCCCACATGATATCGCTATGGTTTAATAATGTGAGTGCGCCCTCGTAAAATCCCAAAAATTGTATGCAAAATATAGGCCAATATTGTTACTTTTGGTTTAAAATCCTCGGGTTTTGCTAAATATTACAGTGATGACTATTTTATAATTTATAAATCAAATATAAAGTCTATAGCCTTTGACAAAGCAATAATTTCTACACAAAAGCCCAAAATCAAGAATGCGTGCTATAGTTTTACACGTAGTTGAATGCGTATTCGACCTCGTATACAACTATTTGTGCAGCGATAGAGACATTTTGGATTCAGCATAAAGCCGAATAGCTGTAAATACCCATTTGGAGGAATGATATTATGGGCGGCCGTGAGGGCCAAAAGGGTCTCAAAACCACACAAGGGTCTCAAAAGTACAATAAGGTCTCAAAAACACACAAAGGTCTCAGAAATAAACACACAACAAGGTCTCAAAAGTATAATAAGGTCTCAAAAACACAGAAAGCTCTCAGAAACAAACCAAAGTAATGTCTCAACAGCACAATACGGTCTCAAAAACAGAGAAAGGTCTCAGAAACAAACACACAACAATGTCTCAATAGTATAATAAGGTCTCAAAAACAGGGAAAGGTCTCAAATACAGAGAAAGGTCTCAAAAACAAACAAAGGTCTCAAATACAGAGAAAGGTCTCAAAAACAGAGAAAGGTCTCAAAAACAGAGAAAGGTCTCAAAAACAGAGAAAGGTTTCAAAAACAGAGAAAGGTCTCAAACACAGAGAAAGGTCTCAAAAACAGAGAAAGGTCTCAAAAACACGTTATGGTCTCAAAAACACGTTATGGTCTCAAAAACACGTTATGGTCTCAAAAACACGTTATGGTCTCAAAAACACATTATGGTCTCAACAATACGTTATGGTCTCAAAAACACGTTATGGTCTCAAAAACACGTTATGGTCTCAAAAACACGTCAAGGTCTCAAACCAGGTATTACAACCGACCGTTATATGTGCAGTACCGCATGCAGTACTGCACATCCGCTTGCAGTTCCGCATGCGAAACTGCACATTCCGTCACGCACATCCGCATGCGGAACTACACATCCCAACTTGCATTTCCACATGCGGTGATGCACATCGGGATGTGCAGTTCCGCATGGGGAACTGCAACATTTTTGGTGCATTTTTGCTTGGGGAATTGCAATATTTTTGGTGTATTTCCGCATGACAAAATTATGTTGTATTTGTGTGAAAGTTTAAGTCAAATGACTATGTGCTTTGACATGCAGTGAATAGGCCTATGCGTCATTTTAATAGGCATTTCATCATTCTAAATTAAATTACTATGTCGCACTGTCGACACGGGGAAGGGGGATTCTAAGTTAGAGTCATGGGATCTGCTTGGAATGTGTCCTCGGAACAGTGGCGTAGATTTCTTTTTGACATGGGAGGGATGGGGTTGGAAAGATTGTCTTGAAGTATAGTGAACCCAGCACCTTTTGGCGACAAAAGAAGTTAACGGTACAAATGCGAGCGAAGCGCGCAAAAATATGGCATAAGTTGAAGATAAACTGGTGACATATGGTACAAAAGTTCAAAAGTTGAATAAATTTGAATGGAATTTTATTTGTTTAAAAACATTAATGTGTATTAATAGCGCTCAATTGTTGATAACTGCGTGTTCTATATGTATAATGAGCCTACGCACAATAGTTTTTTCATACATTATATCGATTTTGACTCGCACGTGCTCGCCGTATACCAAAAGTATGTCGGTGTGGCGTGGCCTACCATTTTTCTTGTAGCTTCTTGTATACACGTCGATGTTTTCATCATTTATAGAATAAATCCACATTAGACCCTTAATTTTATTTCAGGAAATAAAAGATTAGATTACCATAAAAACGAAACAGTAATCATTGGTAGGGTCTAATGTCATTTTAACATGGAATTTTTAAGGTTTTTTCTATCGCCATTCTCGCTCAATTAAAAAATTATTTTGGTGTATATAAAATTGAAATAAAATTCTCTGCCTCATAAACGACATCAAATGTGCCACAATTGGGTATCACGAATCGTTATATATGATGTGCAGTTAATATTCATATTTTCTTTTATACAGACGATGCTTCAGTTTTGACAGGAAAACTATTTTCTCGAAAACCCTCTCACTCGGTTATTTCAAAACGGTAACCACGCTTCCTTAGAATGTGCAATAAATTAGCATTAAAATTTTTCTTATTCTAACAGCAAGCGTTTCTAAAATGCAGTATGGCGAAATGTGGTGTAGATGACTATTATAATAATGATCAACTTGACATTGCGACCACATTTTATTATAGGTCCAATGGTTATTGATTACCAATTCACGCAGATCTCAAATGATGCACATCAATATCACCGGTGAGATCAGAAAAGGGTCGATGTTTACAATAATCAGTGGTAATCGTCAGCATGTCTCAATAGCCACCGGTCTTCATATTATAAATATGATAAACAAACCATCTAAACCAATTATTATGACGAGTAATAGAAAACCCCTGAAAAACTTTTTCCTTTATCTTAAGTCCTGGTTATTTTCTTGGCCCAAATTAGATGACTGACAAAAATTAAGCGATTTCACTCAATTATGCAATTTAGGTATCCAATATGGCCGCCGGAAGGGCGAATTAGACATTTTTGGGACGTCAGTTCTCCTCAACCCTACCACCTACAGAGTTAAAATTTGGCATGTATACTGTTGAAATGTATTGACTGTTTTAGTTTTTGCATTTTCAATCACATATTTGCATAGTTCTAAAAAAATATTAAGTATGCGCATAGCTAATTTTGCATGCGGAAATGCCACAAACAAATTGCAGTTCCCCATGCGGAAACACCAATTGCAGTTCCCCATGCGAAAATACACCATAAATATTGCAGTTCCCCATGCGGAAATACACCAAAAATATTGCAGTTCACCATGCGGAAATACACCAAAAATATTGCAATTCCCCATGCGGAAATGCACCAAAAATATTGCAGTTCCTCATGCTGAACTGCACATCCCGACCTGCATCAACGCATGCGGAAATGCAATTGGGATATGTAGTTCCTCATGCGGAAGTGCGTGACGGAATGTGTAGTTTCGCATGCGAAACTGCAAGCTGATGTGTGCAGTACTGCATGCGGTACTGCACATATAACGGTCGGTTGTAATACCTGGTTTGAGACCTTGACGTATTTTTGAGACCATAACGTGTTTTTGAGACCATAACGTGTTTTTGAGACCATAACGTGATTTTGAGACCACAACGTGTTTTTGAGACCATAACGTGTTTTTGAGATCATAACGTGTTTTTGAGACCATAACGTGTTTTTGAGACCATAACGTGTTTTTGAGACCAGAACGTGTTTTTGAGACCTTTTTTTTTGAGACCTTTCTCGTGTTTTTGAGACCTTTCTCTGTTTTTGAGACCTTTCTCTGTTTTTGTTTGAGACCTTTCTCTGTTTTTGAGACCTTTCTCTGTTTTTGAGACCTTTCTCTGTATTTGAGACCTCTCCCTGTTTTTGAGACCTTATTATACTATTGAGACATTGTTGTGTGTTTGTTTCTGAGACCTTTCTCTGTTTTTGAGACCGTATTGTGCTATTGAGACATTACTGTGTGTTTGTTTCTGAGAGCTTTCTGTGTTTTTGAGACCTTATTATACTTTTGAGACCTTGTTGTGTGTTTATTTATGAGACCTTTATTATTTATGGCCGCCCATATGATATCGATTGTTTCAGAACATTTGATTATTGCAAATAATTCGTGCACATTCACTTCTATAATATACATTTCAAATGAGTGCTCAAGAATGTTCTCAATTTTTAGAAGGACCAATGGAATGGTCCAAGATTTTCAAACGCCGTTTACTCAGAACAGCAATTTTGCGTATTCGGCACTCCGCCGTGTTCATAACGATTATTATATGAGCGTAAAATCATTCCGTAGAAGGAAGATATTCAAAATATGTTATTTAATGAATTATAAGTTAACCCATGAATGAATGAATTACAATGATTAATTAATCAATTATTTACTAAAGTATTTAATCATTTAATTAATATAATTCATAAATTGGTTGTTCAATAATCAAACCATTCAATTTAATAATTGATTATTTGATCAATTCCTGATTAAAATAAGTTGTTCATTTATAATGTATTTCAATGCATAAATGTGGATAATATACAAATAACATTCTGAAAGAGAATAAGGTCCCGTTGATATACAGGGTGTCCCTGAAAGAACTATATCGTCGAAAACTTGTTTGGGTATTTTATCGCCACAACTAATCATAACTAAATACTTGGTTTAGTTGAGGAATAAATCAGCTATCACACAATTTTTGAATTTTGACAATTGACCATACCGTTCTTGAAATATATGAATTTTACGAAACTCCCTCATTTTCAAGCCTTCCCACGGATTCAAATACCGATGATCTATATGTGACCGTACAGCGCGAATGAGCCGTAAATTCCCTGTGCAGGAAGGTCACCAATAATAATCCTATTGTTGAAGAGGATAATAAGCTTCTACCTTAGATGGCAATATAATTTTTAATAGCTCTGGTCTTTGTTTGCTTTGGCTAAATCCAGTTCCAGTGGTGGGTTACCAGGCATTGTATTTTGTATAGGTGTGTATAACCAACAATTAACAATGAGAGAACTTTCTTGAACCTCGTTGATTGGGGATGATTTGATATGACTGCCAATTATGACTGTTTGATATTTATTGCCAGCAATATGGAAAAAGAGACACATGTAGAAACGAAAAAAGCTACCATTTTGTTGAAGGAGCAAAGTTCAACAAACCATAACCCCGCTTCTGGATACCGTTTGAAGTCAAATAATATACCATTGTAAAGCTTATGGTGTATATTTTCTAAACACGAAATAAAATAAATTTGACCGGGGAGGAATTTACGGCTCATTTGCCGTGTACGGTCACATATAGTATATTATAGTCAGAGTGCTAAGGCCATCTTGATTTAATAATTCGTCTCATAGCCCCGTGCGCATTAGCAAAATCACCCGGTTTTTTTTGTTCGAGTTATTCACACAAAAATATCATATCTCACATTGTCAGATGTCAACATACTTTAAAGCGTAAATCTCAATTCTTCATCTTGACCACAGTCATGACAGTGCAACCTGAGAGATGAAAAGGTGGTCTATCTATTACCAAATTAAAGTTAAAAAAAACAAAACAAAAAAACTAATTAAAACCGCATTTCGTATTAGGTTTTTAACTTGGGAAGGGCTTTGAGACGAACTATTAAGATTAACAATTAAGATGGCCTAATCATTGCGCATCATCAGCGCATGTTGCGTCTGTCATTGATAGATATGGATTCCGTGGAAAGGCTTGAAAATGAGGGAGTTTCGTAAAATTCTTTGATTTTAAAAACGGAGCGGTCAATTGTCAAAATTCAAAATTCAGTTCCTGGCAATAACAATTCTTGCAGGGACACCCTGTATACAATGACGTCACTCGCTTGAAAGTTGATTAGATCACAGCATGGTTTTCTATATTGTAGCGGCAACCAATCATCGTTCGTTTGAATAGCGTCAGAACAAGTCACATATTCTTTATACTTGTACACGATTCAGTTGCAATAGAAATGGGCAGAATCGAGATCAATCTCAGCTTCGTATAATTAACACTAATGCAGAAGTGGAAAAGTACTTGAGGAATGCTTTCGTTAATTTCGGATTCATAATACTAGATAATGGCTTTCGACACCAAGAGGAAAGATTCTGCAAGGTTTTATACATATACTTTGCTTTTTGTGCTCATGTCAATATCCATCGTTGGTGCAGGTTAGTGTTTAGCAATATTTATTATATTTTTTATTTAATTTATTTTTGAGTGTAAGAAACGTGATAAAATATTAAGTTTGAAAGAAAATATCTACGCTGACATACTTCAATTGCATCGTTTTATTGTGTTTATTTTCTATCATGATTATTATTTTGCATAAACATGCTTCCAGTGAAATAATTTGATTAATGCAGCAAACCTGTGAATCGTCATTGTGGAACTAGTAGGTTGATGGCTTTATGATTGTGTTTATAATGTAAAATATAATTATTAAATAGAAATTCACACCCATTGCATTTAAACACGATGATGGGTTTGAAAATAAAATAAAGTAAATTAAAACGTGTTCATTGACATTGTGAAGGGAAAACGTGATGTTTTGCAACCTATTTATTTACCATTGCTTCACGTAATTATTCATAATGTGACGCGATCAAGCAAAATCAATCGGAACTCGGAAATACTAAATTTTGAGTTTCTTATAGGGCAGTAAAAAGCATTTACAAAAAAACACCCATTGAACAACCAGTTCCAAAGATACGCGCAATTAAAAACTTTCCAAAACAAAAGGAAACAAAAAGAAATATTTCCTTTGTTTGGCAATATCTAAAAATCAATATTTCCGAGTTCCGACTGATTTTGCTTGATCGCATCACATATGACCGTTTGTAAAGAAGGCGTAAATCATATTCTGAGACATTTATTTAAAATAATCAATTTGTACGGTTTCTAGAGTTTCTGTCCAACGTTAAGGAGTTAAAAAAGGTGGTAAAATAAATAAATTAAATAAAAATAAATAGTAAGAAATTACAGTGAAACCATCATTAGATACAGTGCTCAACTATAAAATCTAGGACGAAATATATAATTATATACACTTTTTGACAGTGCAACTGAAGAGTGTGGATGACATGCCATTGCCATGTGTTAAATGCACTTGTAAAATAATAAATAAATAAATAAATAAATAAATAAATAAATAAATAAATAAATAAATAAATAAATAAATAAATAAATAAATAAATAAATAAATAAATAAATAATGAATAAATAATAAATAAAGATTTTCATCGTACCTTTTATGCGTTTAATGCGTCATATGTACGCAAACAATAATTATTCTGTTGTGTTGTAAAGAATTAATTAAATAAATAAATATATATATAAATGAATGAACAAACTATTTTATGCGCTGTAATTTTTTTGCAGAGGATAGTTTTTCAAAAGTGATTCATCTGACAACAGGTCAATCAGTAAACGTAACCTCACCTGGTTATCCGAGATTCTATCCAGATAGCTTAGATATGACATTATACTTCACTTCCAATGATAATGGAAGCTTCATTGTAGACATTCACGAACTGGCGTTACTTCTCATAAATGGCTATTATTACGATTACTTCTCTGTCGGGATAGGAGACAATAGTTCCTCATCAGGCACTGTAGTGTTGCAGGAAGATTCCTATGTTTCGCCTGGTACAACATTGGTGTTAGAGGAAAGTGATATTTGGATAAGGCTTCAGTCAGGATACAAATATCGCAGCAGAGGCTTTTCTATCAATGTTAAAAGAGTGTTAAATTCAGGTGAGTGGTGAAATTACTCATTATGTTTATTCAATTAAAGGGGCATTTCGTGATCCACAGCCTCATCCCCCACTTTATTCAAAAAAAATTGAGATTTTTATACCACTGGAAACCTCTGGCTACATAATGTTTATGTACCAAAAATTTCTTGCAGATTAATTCGTTTAGCAAAAATATCGTCAAATTTGAATTTCGTTTCTGGTGCACCAGAACGAAATTACAACAGTGGCCTATACACATAATCATGCATAACTCGCAAACGCAAAATCAGAATCAACTGAAATTTTGCGAATAAGCTTGTTTCGTGAAAAATGTCATAAATAGAGGATGCTAGGATCACGAAATCCTCCTTTAAAAAGACGAATCTTTTACCGATTGCATGGACTAATCTGTTCAGATTAAATATTGAGTTGAAAGGATTTTCATTGCTTTTCAATCTTTTGTCGACTGCATTTAGGGAAAATCGTTTCCAATTAATACAAAGATTGAGAATATTCACTCTAAAATGTTTGAAATCTCATTCCAACCATATGCAAACGCGAGCGCATGCCATTTGGCAGTACATTGAAGTAACACTTTATTTGGTGGTAGAATCAGTTTAAGATTCCATTTAAATATCTATTTCAAATATCTATTTTTCAATCTATTTGGATTCCTATCATCAACCGTTAAAAGATTGGTCGATTGAAGAGAGCTTACAAACGGATTCGTTTGTTTTTGTTATGGTATTATGTAATATTGGAACAGCGGTCATTGTTAAATAACTTTGGCTGGCATGAGTTTGTAAATTTATGGTTCATTTCTTGGCTCATTGTTTTACAGTTCCATGTGTTGGAGGCCATTTACTGTGTGGATCTCAATATTCTGGTAGTGGATGCCTTGGCGATGTTCTTGTTTGCAGAAACTGTTCTGATTACGAAAAGTTTGTGGAAGCAATCCTTGACTGTGGTAAGAATTTTTAACAAGACCGATGTGAATGACCATATCGCAAATATTTTGAGTGTTGACATAAAATGGGATATCTTCATTTTTGTTAGCATTGCTTACGGTTCTTTATCACAATATTACGCACTCCTTTTGTCATTTCAGACAGGTGTACCAATGATGAATTTTAGTGTGCCTCAGGGTTCGGGTGTGTGGCCCAATCTATGGTTTGTGACAATGTATTACATTGTATGGATGGATCTGACGAATGGCATTGCCGTGAGTAAATTAAGCAACTATTGTTGATTATTCTTCAATAATGTTATGATAAGTTATACCGAGAAAAGATATTAAGGCTGGACTAGGATTTTGTTTACTAGAAAAAACAAACAAGTGCCAGTTTATATTGTCTTTGGTTTACTTACACAAAGTAAAGATTGTGCAAAATTATGCAATATTTATAACAATGCAAATTCATTACAATGTGATTCACAACATTTGCTTTCATTTAATAGATGCTTGTGAAACAATATCAAACATTACGATGGTTGCGGGCGATGTTACCTATCTGACCTCACCAAGTTTTCCAGAGTTTCGCCCGGTTGATCTGACCTGTATTTGGCATTTCGTATCGCCCACCCACTCCTGGACAGTATGATGTTTCTATCATATTCATTGATGTATGGCAATTTGACATTGGCGTTGGTGATATTTTTACCTCTGACTACATCGTAGGACAATTCTTCTGGACAGTTATAAACAAAATCCTGATAGATAACTCTAATATGTGGATAAAGTTTAGACAATGGGCGGATTGGTTTGATGGTGGCTTTTTTGTCAAAATAGAAAGAATTCTTGATCTTGGTAAGCTAAACACTAAATTCTTATCACAAAATGTGTTCAGTCACTTACAACGACCCAAGTAAATACCCTCTTCTTGAATGACCATGTGTTATCATATGCCAAATTTGTAAAAGGCATTAAGTATGATAATATATTTATACGCATTATTATACCTTCATTATAATGGTTCCAATAATGATAGGCGTACATTTAAATTAAAATAACCCAAGATTGAAACATTTGTCCCGAGAAACTTACTCTGGTAGCAAAAGACGCTACTTTCAAATCGCAAATTTTCGCGCGCGTCGCTCACAATTCACTTGTTCAATGCCACATTTTGGCATTTTTCAAGAAAAAAAATCTGGGAGCTTCGCTCCGCTTCGAAATGTGTTGAAAGATTTTAAACCAAAACCCATTCCCTAATGTCATATAGGAAATTTATCTTATCGCTTCTTTTAACATGACCCCACCCATAACTTATGCACGTCATCGTCGACCAAAGGGGACACGTGCGTTCATTTTACCCCGGGCCCGTCGTGGCTCTCGGCGGCACTGGTGATGCGAATATAGTTGGGGAGGATTACGCAATGGAATAATGGTATTGGAATGCATGGTCTTGCAGACGTTTCATATCAATTTCGATGCACTCTTTAAGCAAAGACATTGTTCATTGACTTTAAAACCGTAAGACAAAACAGGCGAAAATAGTAACTTTTTGCACAAGATTTGCAATTTAAGAGAATTGGCCATTACTCATTGCAATGAATCTAGTATATGGACAATATACGTGTGCTCTTTCATTTGTAAGGATCAACCGGGGTATTTACTACCAAATCTACATCTTGGTCAAAAATTGTGCGTGAATAGGCCGTTTTCAACAGATTTACTACATTCGCCTTGCTATAAAAATTGAATTGCGTCATCTGTTGACGTAATGAAAAAAGTTGTTTTTAGCGGGAAGTGTTAGCTTTTGTTCGATATAAACACTTGATTGGATGACGGGAACATTCGGGATTTGGACAAAAACTAATCACAGATGCCGTATTTTCCACTAGTCACCAGCTCGCATAGCTCATGATGCTATGCACTCAACCGTGTAGTGTAAACACAGACTGTGTAGAGACAAGGCATTGCTAGGCTAACTGTGCTTGGAAACAGTTGTGTGCTCAGGTGTATTGAGGTGGAAACGGTGCATAGATGCGTTTATGAGAGAATCGTTTTGTTGCCAAACCTTTCGCACCATTTGATTCTCAGGGCGGGGACATGGGAGTTTGAATCAGGCGGCGGCGAAATGGTTTTTCCGCCGCCGACCGTGAAGATTTCCATTTAAATGTATACCTTTATACAGGATTCGGTGAGGGATATTTTTCTTTCAGTGAGGCGATTTTTTTCGTCTGTCGGCGAATTTATTTTCCCAAAACTCCCATGCCACCGATTGTGAAGCAGAGCCAGTACCGCTGCGCAACCGTACCCTAAGATATTGAAACAAAAAGACCCGGCATTATATATATATCATGAGCTCAGCTTTTCACTAAATTAATTTATGTTAAGTGTGCTGAGGCTTGTGGATCAACGTTTATTTATTTATTTATTTATTTATTTATTTATTTATTTATTTATTTATTTATTTATTTATTTATTTATTTATTTATTTATTTATTTATTTATTTATTTATTTATTTATTTATTTATTATTATTAATTTCAGAGACATGTCACCAGAGTGAGTTTAAATGTCAATCTGGTTATAGTTGTATCGATCAGAGTTTAGTTTGTGATGTCAACTTTGATTGTTATGACGAGTCAGACGAATACGAGTGCGGTAAGTAATGTATTATTTATCCGGAGATATATGGAAATATGTGAACGTACAGCACGAATGAGCCGTAAATGTCCTAAATTGTATTCTGAGTTACAGTGTAAAATGTGTATGGAGGTCGTATTCATCGGTTACCGCAAGTTGGCGCGACATCTATCTCATTTGATAGTCAAACACCAATTAATAAGCCTATTGTTGACGAGGATAATAAGCTTCTACTTTAGATGGCTATAGAATTTTTAATAGGTTTGGTCTTTGTTTGCTTTGGCTAAATCCTGTTCAAGTGGTGGGTTACCAGGCATTGTATTTTGTATAGGTATGAATAACCAACAATAATATTAACAATGAGATAACTTTCTTGAACCTCATTGACTTGGGGATGATTTGAAATGACCACTAATTATGACTGTTTGATATTTATTGCCAGCAATGTGGGAAAAGAGAAACGAATAAAGCTACCATCTTGTTGAAGGAGCAAAGTTCAACAAACAATAACCCCGCTTCTGGATATCGTTTGAAGTCAAATGATATACCTTTTTAAAGCTTTTGATGTATATTTTCTAAACACCAAATAAAAATTGACCGGGTAGGAATTTACGGCTCATTCGTCGTGTACGGTCACATATATGATGGTTAAGTGTTGCTAAAAACTTTTAAGTGTCCGCACCTCATCCATTTGATCCAAAATGGTGCCATTTTTGAAGTGTTTGCCATTGTCGAAACGCAAAAAGTGTCACAGCTCGTCTGTTGTAATAATATTTATATTTTAGTTACTAGTCTTGAGTCTAAATGACGGTTTAACTTCCATTGACCTCGATCGTCACTACAAAGCTACTGTCACATAAAATTCTTTCGAATTTCAATAAAGTTTGGAGTACTAGACTGATGAAATATTTGTTTTCACTTTTGATATACACATCGGCATTAAGTGAAGTATATAATATAATATGTCTGGAAACTGTAAAAAATGCACTCTTTTTCAGGCTTTTGCGGTGACTCTGAAATCACATTGAACAAGTACAACGTAACTCGCCTGCATTCTATTCCTCGCTACCCATATAACTACGCGCCAAACCTATATTGCGATTGGTTCATTCAAGGCACGAGTCCTGGCTACATTTTGATGACATTTATAAACTTCGGTGTGGACAGTGGGGATTATTTCACCGTAGGTTATGGGAATAATATATCTGAAGAAACAACAGTTCTTCGTTTGGCTGGTGATATTAGTATAAATACGCTTACTTTGAATTCTACGTCAGGATGGGTCACCTTTACCACTGGTAATGAGAGTAAATGGGGATTTGACGTGGACCTGGAGCTACGGGAGAGTTTGGTAATGTTTAAATATAATGGTAATTTTGGTATTTTTACATTTTCTTGGAGTTAAACAAGTAAGATATGTATACAATATATGCAACTACTGTACTGAAAATTCAACAACTCAAAGCAAGTAGTTATTGATTTATTGATCAAATATTGGTTTTCCCTCATTTTTGACTGTAACTCCACAACTGTTGTCTGTGCGCCAGTGCAGTCGACGCCTTGATACGATGCTATTCTTGTCCCAATCTGAGGTTGAAAAAAATGCAAAACAGGACTGAAAATCCAGATTATATAATGTCTTGGAGTTAAAAACAAGTTGTGACAATATATAATATTCTTTAACACTTGAGAAAGTTCCTTCAATATATGACACGATAAAAAGGGCCCAGCAATACGATGCTATTTGAACCAATCTGAGGCGCAATGCAATAACGGGCCTGATCGAAGTCATTATGTAATTCCTTGTAAAATGTAGGATTTAATTTGGTAAAATCATGATATACTTATGATTAATGTAATTATCTTTATATGAAGTGTTTAAGAATGAGAATAAATGTATTGTTTTAAGTCGCTGTCGTGCATCTATTATTTCAAATAACATGGGTGACATAATTGTATATGACATAATACAACTCTGCTTCGCCTCGTTCTACTTAAAATAATGATGTCGCCCGTGGACGATTGATGCACGACAGCGGCTAAAAGCAATACCTAATTTATTCTCTAAATTTAATCCAGCTTAATCACTACTTGCAGGGTTCCGCCATTATGCCATATATATGGAGAGCTTCAAACTGGCAGCATACATGAATGGGAATTGAACCAGTGATGTAACATTCCGTGTTGAAGTTTTCGTAATTCTTCCTTTCATGTATGCTGACAGTTCGAGGCTCACCCCATAGTGCATAATGGCGGAACCCAGCAAATAGCAATATACATTTCACCCACCTTCTGTAAAAATATGGTGTTTATCTCACTGTTTAGTTTATACAATTCTTTGCAGATTTGTGGTAGTACTACTTTTTCTCCTCTTTACCCTTTTTTTATCAGTGAAATGTGCAAATGATGAGTTTCAGTGTCACTCTGGATATGGATGTCTGTATCAAGCCGCCTTGTGTGATAATATACCTCAGTGTTTGCATGGTTCCGATGAGTTGGGTTGTGATGGTATGTTACCGTATGCACACGGGTAGTAAAATATTTAACATAGTTGTTCATGATATATATATATACACCCCTACACCCCTACATACACACCCCAAACCTCCACACATCCATTCATTTATCCATACATAAACAACTCTTAATAAGGCGCCTCTCCAACTTGATAAAATAAAATAAAACAAAGGAAAAGCAAAAAAAAAGTCAATATGATAGATAGAAATAAGTCCTTCTTGGGAAGCTGTTCATGGGAGCAGAAATATAAAACGATTTATCTCCAATGCAATTTTTCACGCGGAATGGGGTGGGAGGGCGATAATGAATGACAACCTTTGCCATGTTCCTTGGTGTAACCGAACATTGGTAAAAAGAGTTATAGTTTTTAAAGGGCATTTCGTGATCCGTAGCCTCATCCCCGCTTTAAAAACAAATGAGATTTTTGTAACCACCGGAAAACTCTGGATACATATTTGTGTTCAACAAATTTCTTGCAGATTCATCAGCTTAGTAAAAAGCTTCAACGTTGTATTTGTGTTCTGTTAACAGAACGAAATTACAGCACAGTGGCCAAACGCAAAATCATAATCAACTGAAATCTTGGAATAAACTCTTGTCGTGGATATCTACTCAAACATACCATAAAAAGAGGATGAGATGCTAGAATCGCAAAATAATCCTTTCAAAGCCAAAATGTAGGAAAGAAAAATAGTTTGTAAAATGTGTAATCTTAAATTATAGTTATGCACCATTATTCTGTTTTGTTCAATGGTCCTACAGTTCTATGTGGAGAAAACACGATTATTTTACACCATTCTGAAGTAGTTAATCTGACATCACCAGGATATCCCGGCTTATACCCGTTAGATATATTATGCACTTGGACTGTATCCGTCGTAGGGGATCGAGTGCTATTTATAGAATTCCTTGATTTTAACCTAGCTCTTCCGTATGATTACCTCAAGTTCGGAAATGAGATAACGACATTTTATGAATTGACTGGTGACCGACCACCTAATTTCATTGTAATAAATAACACGGACATAACACTGACGTTTGATTCATTCCGATGGAATTACGGCTTTACTGGATTTTTATTGGAACTCTCTACAACAGAATCAAATAGTAAGTATTGCGGTTAATTATTATGACAAACGAAACTGGTGCACAAATCAGTAAAGATATTCGTGTCAATACGACACCATATGAACCATTTCGGCAAAGAATTCAAAGCCCACTGAATCATTTTAACCTTGACCTATTTTGTGATGTTACTGAGGTAACAAAACACCAGATATATAGCAAACTATTATTTGTTTAAAATGTTGTTCCAAGCGGAACAATTTTAGATCACTTTGATCAAAATCGGAGCATTTAAACCAAAAATTAACATTTGATTGTACATCGGAGATAGTGCAATCTTTACTTTTTCCGAATCTTAATAATGAGAAGAATACAATTAAGATGTTTTTTTATAATCCATGTTTGCCCAATTTTAAAATTTGAGATCTTGCAATAGCGGCCATTTTGAATATATGCAAATTACCATTTCCTTTTGTTTTGGATAAGTCATACTGGAGGTTGTTTAGAGTCACTAGTAAGCAAAATCATTGGTGTTCCAATTTTGTCAAGCTCTAACGTAAATTGATTCGTCTATTATATATTTAATTTCAGCAACATGTAGAACAGAAGACTTTTCATGCCATAGGGTTAGTATGTCTTCACAGTTATCAAAGATGTGACGGCTTGCAAGATTGTCCTGATATGTCTGATGAGGAAAATTGCGGTAAGGCTATGTTTTCTACATATTTTGAACTTTCAAAAGAGCTTTTCCCCTCTTTCCGCTACCAATTCAGTTTATTATGTAATATATTACAGGAATAAAATAAGGTTTAATACCACCCAATGGCTTGATGTTTCGTCCTCCCAAATGGTCAGAGCTCAGAGCATCTTCGTAATTGAAGACCTGAGCGCAAGAAGACCGTAAGTCCACTAGGCCCCTCAACATGTATACACTAAAGTTGCGTATAGTTTCGTATAGTGTGGTAATGTTTTATACATGTTCAGGGGCCAAAACAAATCTTTCACAACCTTTCATGATGTTTTCACCCTGGAACATGTATTAAACGTTATAAAACCCTAACAAACTATACCTAACTTTAGTGTATACATGTTGAGGGGCCAAGTGGACTCACGGTCTTCTTGCGCTCAGGTCTTCAATTTCGCCCCTTGAACAGTAGCGTAGCCAGGGATTCGTGGAACCCCATGCGGATCATCTTGACTCCTTTTGTCATTTTCGGCGTATTTTAGAGTTTTAGGTATTTTTAACCATTTTCTTTTAGTGTTGACCCACAGAAAGTCACTTTGCCCAACCCACCTCCTTAACCTGTTTATACATCGACACAGGTTCAGATGACTTTTAAATAACGTGCTTCCACTGTACAGAACATTTAGTTTTTGACATTTGAGAAACGGAATTAATACACCAGTAGTAGTTTAATAATGCAATTTGTGTTTGATGTGAATTTGTAATATGATTGATGATTTATGTTTGCTTGTTCCAATCATGCATCTGTTGCTTGCCCTTTTTCAATAAAAACACAATAACAAAAATAAAGCGGTTTAATTAATATAACAAGAGACTACTATTAAGACGTCATTTCATTTTTATGGAGGCGTCATTCTCCTATTATTGGAATGCATTAATCCGTACCAAAAAGTTTCAGACAAGGGTATACTATTCGTTTATTTTTTTAAAGGTGAATGTGGCGTTCGAAACATTTACATTGGGTCGGATGAAGAAATAGTAACATTAACAACTCCTGGATACCCAATGTCTTATCGGAATGACTTGGTGTGCGAATGGATAGTACGAGCTGCTGGAGAAAGAATAATTATCTTGGATATCATTGATTTTGATATGGAGAACAGATATGATTTTCTTATTGTTGGTAATGGCCACAATTCTGCAATTGAAAGTTCCACCATCGCTAAATTAACTGGACAAGTCAAGTTGCGAACGCTGGTATCAAATGAGGCACAGATGTGGCTTAAAGTAGCGTCAGATCGCACTGGAACCGGGCGTGGTTTTCAGATAGACCTCACACGAACAATAGATGTTGAAGGTAATTATTGTTGAAAAATCCACAAGGGATGATTTATTGACGAAACCGCAACCAGTAGTTTCAAAGGATTATTTTTCTTATATGATAAATTTTTAACTGAAATCGTTACTTTTTGATTTCCGATTAAATGGACCGAAGATTAACAACTAAGAATTGAAACAGGGGTATGGTTTGTATAATATAAAATATTTTCGGTAATGAAGTGGTTGAAATTAAAGACAATGATTCGAATTTTGGATTTATATCAGGTTTCTCTACCATGGTAGTATTTTCTAACTACCCAACTACTTTTGAGCCATTTGGCTCTACACATGCATTACATGTTATCGAATCAGCTACATAGGATTTTGATAGTAGGTGAACATTTTCGCACCTCATTTGACTATTTCTAGTTTGAATTGTATTTCATATTGAGTGACATCAAGGGAGGAGGTGGGAAAAGGGAGGGGAAGAGGGGAGGGGCAGCTACCCTCCTGTGAGTCGTGACCTCTCATGCCGCCCTATTTTTGACAATTTTCGTCAAAATCCCCCCTTCTAAGTTGTCCGGGCCCTGCCCCTTAAGTCCCATTAGTCTCAGATAGTTTCATTACAGAACACACAATTTGTGTCTAACCTTTACCATTATTAACATGATAGTTAGTTGCCTAATATTGTTTTCATCTTAAATATTTGATCAGATATTTGTAAGCTAGAAGATTTTGATTGTGGTGACGGAGTTTGTGTCGACTCGTCAGCGGAATGTGATGGATTTAATGACTGTATGAATTTGGCCGAAGAGACTCATTGTGGTAAATATGCCATTCTCTGATTTTTGGTAAATTTTGAAATGTTTGTGAGAAAGTTAAGAACATCTTACTTATAGATGAGTTTGCATGTGCTTTACCTGTGGTACGCCCTCTGCTAGTTTGAGATAAGAACTGCAGGGCATAAATCTACATGGAGGAAGTGGATTTGTTTTGCATTAACTTCGGTTTCAAAACAAATAATACTAAAAATGTTAACAAACTTACTTACATGTGTTATAAGCTACACAATATCATAAAATTGAAACAACAAAGATTTTCAGTATGGGTTTTTAAAATAATTTATGTAGTCTGCCTTAAATAATCTGCTGTATTATTTTGTCTTCAAACAACAAATGGAATCTGAAAAGTAAAGATGTGACATCACAGGTCAACATATCTATATATAAACCTATTTTGCTTTCTTTAAAAACAAACAGACATACAGACAAACAGCTATAGTGCGGATAGCTAGAATTGGCATAATAAATCAAATGGATTAGTAATGATTGCAATTTACTTTTCAACTTTTATAAATACATTGGTGTTGCTATAACTTATTGTCTCAAAAATGTGATATCAACTTGTGGTAATAAGATTTGAATGGTTTTCAAAATGTCATTATTTCAGCATATATTACTTGCCCCGGTTCATACCTGACGAGGCCGATTCAGTGGATATTCGGATGTGTGTACCTATACAAGATGTCTGTGATGGACAGACTCATTGTGCTGCTGGAGACGATGAAACTGAGTGTGGTATTGTTAATTTTTCTATTTTAATGATAACGTGTGTGTGCGGGTGTGGGGGTGTGTGTAGGAGGGGGTGGGGTGGGTGATAGGGTATAGGGTGTGGGGTGTGTGAGGCCGTGTGGGTGGGTGGTATCTGGGTTGGCAAAGGGGTTCCGAGCAGATTTTTTCGGCCGAATTAATCAATGGGCATTTAAGGGCAGTGACACTGTTATTTAATCAATCATTCATTCATTCATTCATTCATTCATTCATTCATTCATTCATTCATTCATTCATTCATTCATTCATATTTTATTTTATCAATCATCAACATCAAATTACAAGTGCACTGGTAGCTCAACAGAGTAATAATATTAAATGCAACCATCATCTACTATAACACCTTTAAGTGTTAAAAGCGTTAACTTAGCTCAACTTTCCCTCTGTTGTTAAAGGCGCTCACATGCAATGTTTCTTTTATTTTCAATATTACAGATTGTTGTATATCTATCAAAATTAGGCAATGTTTTCTAATTTCTTTGATTCTCTCTTCGAAACCGTTTCCTTAGCCAATACAGGGTGATTTAAAATGAACTGTACCCAACTTCAAAAATAAAAATAAAATACTTACCGACATTTAAATAATTTGTGTTTATAAGCTGTAACAGGATAGTATGTTTCCTATTATTGGTGAAAACATCATGTATTTATCTCTAATGGTTTTGAAGAAAAATGCATTCTTAGAAAACACACCAAAAACGATGTTGCACACGGATGAGTATTTTATTCAAACTATCTGTTCTACAGCATTTTGCTCACTCAACTGCCCTCAGACACTTTTAGTTCAACATAAATTGCGCTTGTTTATTTAACAATGAAAATAAGATGCATTGATAAATAAATACAATTAAAATTAAATACTTACCGACATTTAAATAATTTTATAGTACAAGCTGTAATAAGATAGTAGGTCATGTTTCCTATTATTGGTGAAACAATCAGGTCTCAATTACGAGTGTATGGATATTGCACCAACACCATTTCTATTTGAATTCAAATTTCCGTACTCTACAATTTCAAGTCAACGGGTCCTTTGTTCTACATGTATTATTTAACATGTAATGTTTGCAAACCTGACAGTGTAATTGAATATCAATATTATTGATTTAATAATGCGAAATAACATTTGTCTTGGTTTTGCTCTACATGTACGTAGTCATGGTAGTTGTATTTTGTTACTGCGCGTTAGAGAACACGGATAAACTTAGTCCCGTGTGTTGGTCTAAAAAATGGGATGATAACTTGAAAATGCGATATCTTCCGACTAAAACCACTTATTATCAAAATTCAAAATTTCTACTACAAAACACTTATCACTGCCTTCTATGATAGTTTTTTGATATGTACAATCTCCGCAAATATATACAAAAATTGGGTGAAGTTGGGTACAGTTCATTTTAAATCACCCTGTAGTACATTATCATTATTATAACCCAGCAAACACAAAAACGTTTTAAAAACGTTTTAAATAAGTTATATTTTGGCTTTTGGTTTAGGTAAAAACGTTTTAATAACATTAAAATGTCGGGTTATATAAAGGTCATGATAACGTTTTAAAACGTTTTGTATGGAAAAGTGTTCACACTACAACAATATTTTGAATGTTTCAAAAATGTTATTGTAAACTATTTTTGCAAACATTTTTGCCAAATATTGCGTCAATACTTCAATAACATTATGTTGAAATATTTGAACCCAGCAAACACAGAAATGTTCTTAAAATGTTTTTTTCAAAACCTTTTAATAACATTTAAACGTCGGGTTATATAAAGGTCATGAAAACGTTTTTAAAACGTTATTGTAAATATTTTGGGCAAACATTTTTTGCAAAATATTTTTTCAACCTCAAAATAACATTCTGTTTAGAATGATTTTTACCAAGTTTTCACAAATGTTTTTGGAATGTTATTAAAACGTTTTTATACCCTTTATATAACACGACATCTAAATGTTTTCTGTAAAACATTTGTGTTTGCTGTGCAGTAAATTACCAACAAATGTTTTTTAATATTATGAAAACGTTTTATACCATTAATGTATCCTTTATGTAACCCGACATTTAAACGTTTTCTGACAACCTTTTATAACCTTTTGCGAATGATGTCGAAAACGTTTTGTGTTTGCTGGGGAGGGACTAATACTTGCGCAACCCAAAAAATTCAGAACGGAAAATATTATCAGATATCGGAGAAGACCAACAAAATAATACAATGTTACGTAAACAGTTTTGAAAAGATTTTTAAAATCTTAGAACCTGAGGTCACTATTTACCGCCCATAATTATTCACAATTCTAATGATTTTTTGTTTTAAAAAAATCACAAATCTCAATTAATATACTTTATAAAAGGGAGCACAAATAGTATAATGAAAACGAACTTGTAATTTTCAGATACAAAACGATGTCCAAGAAACTGCCATTGTTTGTATGATCTTGAAGAACCTTCTTGTCAGGTGCAATCGTGGATGGAAGAAGGAAACACTTCAAAATACACCTCTGTTGTCTTATTCTTTGTAAGTCCAAACATATTGCTCTTCTATTTACCGCAGACTTCAATAAAATTACAGTATGAACTTGAATGTAGTAAACTTGAATGTAAATAATTCGTTAATTTTGCCCAAGTGTTATAGGGAAATTATTATTTTATCTGCCGCTAATTTAAATTCACCTTCGACTCTTTTAACAGGGAGCTACACGGCAACAACTTATCATCTCTAGAATCTGGGGACTTCAAAGGATTGGCGAATTTATGTACTCTGTAAGTGACATTTAAGTACTGTGGATAATAGAAACAAAGAAGCAAGTGCAATTCCCAATGAACATTTCAAAGGAAACTTCTATTGTCTATAAATTGTAATTAAAAACAAACAAAAAAGCATCAGCCATAGTTAAATATAATTCAAATGGTATCTTAACCTTCAGGTATCAATAATATCATATTTTTGGTTGTGTAACGCAGAAAAACCTAATACAATGACCGCTTTTGTTCTATTTATACATGTAGGTCTCTTTCTCGAAATGGGTTAACGGAGTTGAAACAGCGTACCTTTGACGGACTTGATAACCTGATTTGGCTGTAAGCATAGCAATAACAATATAGCCATCTCTGCGCACATTCTTTTAATAGAAATTTCACATTTCAATGGAACAAAGACTATATTAATTATGCAACTTTATGTTTCTTCTCACATAACACATTATAAAACACTACAAATCTTTTGAGTGCTACTAATTATACAATTGTGCAATTAATACACTCGGAAGTGTCAACATTTACTGGTGGTCCAAGTTTCTTTGGTTCAATCTTAGTACCAAAACTTTTATGCTGAACTCAAACAATACTTGTGGCGTCTTTTAAAGGTGCTGTCTTGGGTGTTTTTTGGGAGGGAATTTAATTGGATTTAAAGGATGACACAGGGGTGAAGTTATAAGAAAAAAGTCACATTATATAGTCTATACAGGTGTTAAAACGGAAAAGTGTTCCAATTTCAAGGAAAGTTGTCTCATATTGTTCGTCATGTAAAAATAGTCAGAAGGAATCACAATTAAATCTTTTACTAGAACTTACTTTTACAACTTGCACGTTGCGTCTGATACCATCAGACTTCATCAGGCAACTGATCCCCCTGGGCTGGTCATGTGATACTTTTAGAAGAGGCCGTGACCCCCAAACGGTCGCGACCTACAGTTTGGGATCCGCTGCCGTAACCTTTGCATTGCAGTTGCGTGTCATCCACCTACAGGGTGTCCCAATAAAAACAGAACCCTCATTGCGCCCTATTTTGGTATGTAAAGAAATCTAAATCGTTAGCTTTAATAAACCAAAACAATTATTTCAATCGGCTCACAATTTTTGAAGATATGCCCTCTTTTAGAAATGTACCCGTTTTTCACTCTGTCCACGGATGAGGTTTGACAACATTAAAGATTAAAACGAAACACACTGTTAATGACATGGATAGATAATAGCATTAGGCTTTGGAACGCATTCACTATGAGCGAGGATCACCAGCTAGCCTCCAACATCTTCGCAACCGTATTACTACTGCATTCGCATGTATACAGCGCACACGGAGGATACGCAATGCAATTGATGCAATGAGGACCGGGGCTGAAACCTGTATTCGTCAAGGAGGCAACCAGGTAGAGGGCAAAGCAACACAGTAAACTCACTTCAGAAGAATCAGGGACATACCAAACAGCTCCTTTCAGGCTACCGTTATCATTGAGGAATGCTTGATATTCATGCATTGTACGTGTACTCTTGTTCAATCTTTGAAGTAGCCAAACATCTTCCGCGGATGGAATGAAAATCGGGTTCATTTCTTTAAAAGAGCATAATTATCTTCAAAAATTGCGAGCCGATTGAAATATTTCTTTCAGTTTATTAAAGCTAACGAATAAAGGTTTCTTTACATGCTAAAATATGTTTGATTAACTTTTCATAAATAGGAGCTGTAAATATTTATCCCAGAATGTGTGGACTCTATATCAATTTGAAGTTAATTATAATTAGATTTTGTTTTACAGGGATTTGTCATACAATGACATCAAGTTGCTGAAAAGCCTTGTTTTCGAAGAGTTACGCAAGCTTCAAGAATTGTAAGTAATTGTCTAACGCTACGTATGTAAAAGTCATCATTATATTTATTCTAAGATTTCCCTGAAAATGGTCATTATCATTCACTAAATGCTTAGCAACTCAAAATGTATCACATATGCTGTTGCGCTGATAATAATATTATTATTATGGTTAATAGCTAGACATGAGTAAGCGGGAACTTTTAAATTATCTTTCAATAATTTTACAGATTCTTGTATGACGTTCCGCTAACTGTTGTATTTGACAAGGCATTCTGGGGATTATCTGCACTTAAAACACTGTAAGTATTCCTATCCGATCTTTAACCCTAGAACTACTAGGGGGAGTTGCAACAAACCCCCTAAGGTTTGTCATCCGTCATAAAACAAACGTGCGTGCGAGCTAATCTTAGATCCATTCTTTGGGCCCATTTTAGTGATGATTTTTTACCCCCATCACCTTACCGGGTGTAGGGCCGGCCATCAAAAATGACCATAGAGGGGGAGGGGAGTAGTGAGGCCCACCATTGGTTACTACAATAAAATCCATGATTTTCATTTCACTCTTGCAAAATTCTTCCAAGAGCTTTTTACTTGTTACGTTGAAATAGTCATTTTCTTTTATATTTAGGAGAAAATTCAGTGAAAATCGTTAAAGTTCATAGAAATATAACGGCATATAATGACGTTATAATTGAAAAAAAGCATTACTACCCCCCATGAAGCATGTGTTACAAAATATGGCTCTTGAAACTTGAACTCAATTAAATAATTGTATGATATAAATGTAGTGCCAACTTAGGGATCATGACTTTGTCGATATTCTACGGAATAAATAGCGTATTATAATATTTTTGTATCATTTTTCCGATCCAAATAGAGTTTTTGTCCGTGGGGAAAGGGCAGAGGAGTACTTTAATTTCGATGAACAGGCAACAAAAGGACTCAAAAACTTGGATCAAATGTGAGTATTATTCTTTTAATAGTTTTGAAA